>NC_142812.1:36646106-36815302 GCF_049724085.1 Artemia sp. Qi Xiang Cuo
TGTAATAGGCAAATGGCCCGTGGTAAGGCATATTACGCAATCACTCGTGAAAGTACTAGATAGCTTACTACTTTTATGACCTTTAGTTTTCTATTGTCTAAAACTTAGTAACATAAGAAAATTAATTTAAAAAACTAAATTTATTTATTAATTTACATTAATATCTATGGTATGTTTTTTTGCATTTATTGTTTATTTAATGATTGTTTGATTGTTTATATGCCCCCTGGGCATAACCTACAGCGCTAACCCCCGGGCCCTGGTGGGCTGTGTCGACACCAGAGTTTTTTGTTATCGGAACTTAGAACTATTTTAACAAAATGTTTATCTCGAAATTTTTATCTGATGCGTTTAGGGCGTGGAGGAGGGGGGGACTAGTTGCCTTCCAATCTCTTTTGACGCTTAAAAAGTGAACAAGAACTTTCAATTTCCAATCAAATGAGCCTTCTCTGAAGTTTATACGAGCATCCCTTCCATAAGAAATAATATGAAGGATTCGGAGAATCAGTAAATTACAACCCTTGCCCTGAGGGCTGGGGGGGAGTTGTCATCCTCAAAAACTTAGTTCACAGACCTAAAATTACGCTTAATAAAGTGGCTGTCTCAAAATTTCTATTGGATGTGTTGTCAGGAAAGATTTGCTTTGTGGAGGGGGCTTATTTGCCCTTCCATCACTTTTGACTGCTAAAAAGGTCGCTATCTTTTTGAATTTCCAGTCGAATGAGCCCTTTTCGAAATTTCTACGACACCGCCTTCTATAAAAACCTATTATGCCCCTAGGGTATAACTTAAAACCCTTGCCTTGAGGGTTGTGGGGGAGTGTTCTCCTCAGAAACATATTTTCTATGTGAAAATCAACTATTCTGAACAAAATGGCTATATCAAAATTTTGATTGGATGTGTTTGGGGGAATTATGGGCGTGGGGAGGGCTATTTGCCCTCCAATCACTTTCGACTATTAAAAAGGGTACTACCCCTTGGAATTTCTAATTGAATGAGCCTTTTTTGAAGTTTCTACGACAACCCCTTCTATAAAAACCTTATTTGCCCCCAGGGCATAACTTCAAACCCTTGCCCTGAGGGTTCTGGGGGATTTTCCTCCTCAAAAACATATTTTCTATCTGGAAATCAACTACGCTGAACAAAATAGCTATCTCAAAATTTTGATTGGATGATTTTGGGGGAATGATGGGCGTGGGGTGGGGGCTAGTTGCCCGCCAATCACTTTCGACTATTAAAAAGGGCACTATCCCTTTGAATTTACAATCGAATGATCCTTTTTTGAAGTTTCTAAGACAACGCCTTCTATAAAAACCTTATTTGCCCCCACTTCAAACCCTTGCCCTGAGGGTTCTGGGGGATTGTCCTCCTCAAAAACATATTTTCTATCTGGAAATCAACTGCACTGAACAAAATGACTATCTCAAAATTTTGATTGGATGTGTTTGGGGAAATGATGGGCATGGGGGGAGGGGCTAATTGCCTTCCAATCACTTTCGACTATTAAAAAGGGCACTTGCACTTTGAATTTCACATCGAATGAGCCTGTTTTGAAGTTTCTACGACAACACCTTCTATAAAAACCTTATATGCCCCCAGGGCGTAACTATCTGGAAATCAACTACGCTGAACAAAGCGGCTATCTGAAAATTTTGATTGGATGTGTTTTGGGGAATGATGGGCGTGGGGGGGGCTAATTGCCTTACAATCATTTTCGACTATTAAAAAGGGCACTAGAACTCTCGATTTCCAGTCGAATGAGCCCCCTTTGAAGTTTCTACGACGACCCCTTCCGTTACAGCGGAAGGGGTCGACCGCTACAGCGTTGCTTCTGAAAATATTAAGCCTTCCAATCACTTTCGACTATTAAAAAGGGTACTAGGTTCGATTCCAATTGAATGAGCCCTTTTTGAGTTTCTACGACAACACTTCCTTATTAACACCTTATATGCCCACAGGGCATAAATTACAACTCTTACCCTAAGGGCTGTGAGGTTGGTTGTCATCCTCTTAGACCTAATTTCCAGAACTTTCAACTACGTTAAACAAAATGGCTGTCTCAAAATTTTGATTGGATGTGTCTGGGAAAATGGTGGGCGTGAGAGGGGCGTTAGTCTTTCTCCGATCGCTTTCAACTATTAAAAAAGGCAATAGCCCTTTCAATTTCCAATCAAATGAGCCCTTTTGAAGTTTCTACGACAACGTTTTCAATAAAAACCTTATATACCCCCAGGGGATAACTTACAACACTCGCCCTGAGGGCTGGTGGGTTGTCATCCTCAAAGACCTAATTTCTAAAACTTTCTACTACCTTGAACAAAATGGCTATCTGAAAATTTTGATTGGATGTGTTTGGGGGAATGGTGGGCGTGAGAGAGGGGATAGTTACCGTCAAATCACTTTCAACTATTAAAAAGGGCACTAGCCCTCTTAATTTCCAATCAAATGTGCCCCTTTTGAAATTTCTACAGCAACTTTCTATATAAACCTTATATGCCCCCAGGGTATACCTTACAACCCTTGCACTGAAAGCTCTGATGGGGTTATCATCCTAAAAGACCTAATTTCCTGAACTTTCGAATACGTTGAACAAAATGGATATCTCAAAATTTTTATTGGATGTGTTTGGGGATATAATGGGCGTGAGAGGGGGGTTAGTTGCCCTTCAATCACTTTCGACTATTAAAAAGGCAATAACCCTTTCAATTTTCAATTGAAAGAGCCCTTTTGGATGTTTTTACAACATCAATGTCAATAAAGACCTTACATGCTCCCAGGGCATAACTTAAAACCCCTGCCCTGAGGGTTGTGGGGGGGGATGGATTGTCATCCTTAAAGACCTAATTTCCAAAACTTTCAACTGCTTTGAATAAAATGGCTATCTAAAAATTTTGATTGGATGTGTTTGGGGAAAAGGTTGGCGTGAGAGGGGGGGTTAGTTGCTCTTAAATCACTTTCGACTATTAAAAAGGAGCCCTTTGAATTTCCAAACGAATTAGCCCTTTTTGAAGTTTCTGCGACAAACACTTCAATAAAAACCTTATATGCCCCCAGGGCATAACTTATAACCTTTGCCCTGAAGACTGTTTGGGGAGTGTCCTGCTCAAAGGTATAATTTCCCGAAATTTAAACAGCGTGGAACAAAATGACTATCTAAAAATTTTTATTGGATGTGTTTGGGGAAATGGTGGGAGTGGAAGGGGTGTTAGTGGCCTTCCAATCACTTTCAACTATTAAAAAGGGCACTAGCCATTTCAATTTCCAATCGAATGAGCCCTTTTGGAAGTTTCTACGACGACGCGTTCAGTAAAACCTTATATGCCCCCAGGGCATAACTTACAACCCTTGCCCTGAGGGCTGTGGGGGAATATCCTTCTCAGAAACATAATTTCTATATGGAAATCCATAACATTGAACAAAATGGCTATCTAAAAGCTTTGATTGAATGTGTTTGAGGAAAAGGTGGGCGAGAGAGGGAGGCTAGTTGCCCTCAAATCACTTTCGACTATTAAAAAGGGCAGTAGACCTTTGAATTTCCAATCGAATGAGCCCTTTTTCAAATTTCCACGACTAAGATTTCAATAAAAACTTATATGCCCCCAGGGCATAACTTATAACCCGAGCTATGAAGACTGTGGGGGGAGTGTCCTGCTCAAATGTATAATTTCCTGAACTTTAACTGAGTGGAACAAAATGGCTATGTCAAAATTTTTTATTGGATGTATTTTGGGAAATGGTGGGCGTAAAGGGGGTGTTAGTTGCCTTCCAATTACTTTCGACTATTAAAAAGGGCACAAGCCATTGCATTTTCTAATCGAATGAGCCCTTTTTGAAGTTTCTACGACAATCCTTTCTATAATACTTTAAATGCCCCCAGGGCATAACTTACAATCCTTGTCCTGAGGGCTGTGAGGGGGTTGCCATCCTCAAAGACCTAATTGCCAGAACTTTAAACTACGTTGAACAAAATGGCTATCTCAAAATTTTGATTGGATGTGTTTTGGGAAAAGAAGGGTGTGAGAGGGGGGGGTAGTTACCGTCCAATCACTTTCAACTATTAAAAAGGGCACTAGCCCTTTGAATTTCCAATCGCATGAACCTTTTTTGAAGTTTCTATGACAACGCCTTCTATAAAAACCTTATATGCCCCCAGGGCATAGCTTATAACCCTTGCCCCGAGGGTTGTGGGGGAGTGTCCTCCTCAAAAACATATTTTCTACCTGGAAATCAACTGCACTGAACAAAATGGCTATCTCAAAATTTTGATTGGATGTGTTTGGGGAAATGATGAGTGTGGGGGGGGGGGGCTAATTGCCTTCCAATCACTTTCAACTTTTAAAAAGGGCACTAGCCCTCTGAATTTCACATCGAATGAGCCTGTTTTGAAGTTTCTACGACAACAACTTCTATAAAAACCTTATATACCCCCAGGGCATAACTTAAAACCCTTGCCCTGAGGGTTGTGGGGAGTGTCCGCCTCAAAACAAAATTTTTTATCTGGAAATTAACTACGCTGAACAAAATGGCTATCTCAAAATTTTTATTGGATGTGTTTGGGGATATAATGGGCGTGAGAGGGGGGTTAGTTGCCCTTCAATCACTTTCGACTATTAAAAAGGCAATAACCCTTTCAATTTTCAATTGAAAGAGCCCTTTTGGATGTTTTTACAACATCAATGTCAATAAAGATCTTACATGCTCCCAGGGCATAACTTAAAACCCCTGCCCTGAGGGTTGGGGGGGGGGGATGGATTGTCATCCTTAAAGACCTAATTTCCAAAACTTTCAACTGCTTTGAATAAAATGGCTATCTAAAAATTTTGATTGGATGTGTTTGGGGAAAAGGTTGGCGTGAGAGGGGGGGTTAGTTGCTCTTAAATCACTTTCGACTATTAAAAAGGGCACTAGCCCTTTGAATTTCCAATCGAATGAGCCCTTTTTGAAGTTTCTGCGACAAACACTTCTATAAAAACCTTATATGCTCCCAGGGCATAACTTAAAACCTTTGCCCTGAAGACTGTTTGGGGAGTGTCCTGCTCAAAGGTATAATTTCCCGAACTTTAAACAGCGTTGAACAAAATGGCTATCTCAAAATTTTGATTGGATGTGTTTGTGGAAATGGTGATCTTGTAAGGGGTCTTAGTTGCCTTCCAATCACAATCGACTATTAACAAAGGCATTATCTACCCTAATTTACAATTGCCTGAGCTATTTTTAAAATTATTGGGACGAAGCGTTTAATAAAAACCTAATATGCCCCCTGGGTAAAACTTACAACCCTTGCCCTGAGGGCTTTGGGGGAATATCCTTCTCAGAAACATAATTTCTATCTGGAAATCCACAACATTGAACAAAATGGCTATCTAAAAGCTTTGATTGAATGTGTTTGAGGAAAAGGTGGGCGAGAGAGGGAGGCTAGTTGCCCTCAAATCACTTTCGACTATTAAAAAGGGCAGTAGACCTTTGAATTTCCAATCGAATGAGCCCTTTTTCAAATTTCCACGACAAAGATTTCAATAAAAACTTATATGCCCCCAGGGCATAACTTAGAACCCTTGATATGAAGACTGTGAGGGGAGTGTCCTGCTCAAAGGTATAATTTCCTGAACTTTAACTGCGTGGAACAAAATGGCTATGTCAAAATTTTTTATTGGATGTATTTTGGGAAATGGTGGGCGTAAAGGGGGTGTTAGTTGCCTTCCAATTACTTTCGACTATTAAAAAGGGCACAAGCCATTGCATTTTCTAATCGAATGAGCCCTTTTTGAAGTTTCTACGACAATCCTTTCTATAAAACTTTAAATGCCCCCAGGGCATAACTTACAATCCTTGTCCTGAGGGCTGTGAGGGGGTTGCCATCCTCAAAGACCTAATTGCCAGAACTTTAAACTACGTTGAACAAAATGGCTATCTCAAAATTTTGATTGGATGTGTTTTGGGAAAAGAAGGGTGTGAGAGGGGGGGGGGTAGTTACCGTCCAATCACTTTCAACTATTAAAAAGGGCACAAGCCCTTTGAATTTCCAAACGAATGAACCTTTTTTGAATTTTCTATGACAACACCTTCTATAAAAACCTTATATGCCCCCAGGGCATAGCTTAAAACCCTTGCCCCGAGGGTTGTGGGGGAGTGTCCTCCTCAAAAACATATTTTCTATCTGGAAATCAACTTCGCTGAACAAAATGGCTATCTCAAAATTTTGATTGGATGTGTTTGGGGAAATGATGAGCGTGGGGGGGGGGGCTAATTGCCTTCCAATCACTTTCGACTTTTAAAAAGGGCACTAGCCCTTTGAATTTCACATCGAATGAGCCTGTTTTGAAGTTTCTACGACAACAACTTCTATAAAAACCTTATATACCCCCAGGGCATAACTTAAAACCCTTGCCCCGAGGGTTGTGGGGAGTGTCCGCCTCAAAACGAAATTTTTTATCTGGAAATTAACTACGCTGAACAAAATGGCTATCTCAAAATTTTGATTAGATGTATTTGGGGGAATGATGGGCGTGGAGTGGGGGGGGCTAGTTGCCCTCCCATCACTTTCGACCATGAAAAAGGGCACTAGCTACTCCAATTTGCAATCGAATGAGCCCTTTTCGAACTTTCTACGACAACTCCTTCGATACGAAGTGCCCGGGTATGGAAAAAAACACACACAAAAAAACACACATTGTGCCCACATCGTTCTTTACTTAGGCAGCGCTAGCGCGCTGCCTATGAAAAGGCGTTAGAACTTTCACTTTCTGATCAAATCAGCTCTTTCCACAGTTTCTACGACAATTTTTTCTATACGAAGTGCTTTGGTGAAAAGGACACATTGTGCCCACCAGGGCCGCATCCAGGATTTTTTCGGGGGGGGGGGGTGTTTTACAGAAATTTTTTTTTCTGGGGGGGGGGGGTTACACAAAAAAAGTAAAAAAAAACGCATAACAAATTAGTTTATATCCATTTTTGTCAAACAAACATCTCGGGAGGGGGGTTAAAACCCTAATCCTCCCCCTGGATACGGCGTTGGTGCCCACATCGCTCTGTACTTATACAGGACTATCGCGCTACCTATGATTACGGGACTTAAATTTTTCTACTCTGGTGATGACATGAATAGAATTTTCTTTTAATGACACGAAGATGCTCATTGTTTAAAACAAAAAAAAACCTTCTATTGAAATCCTCAAAACAAAAAGACCTTGGGTAACGGTAAACCAACAAAAAATGTGGTTGCACGTCAACCTAACCGTGAAAATTGAAGTTGGGATGCCAATTATCCGTTAGAATTCAAACAAGCAAACAGTGTCCGCGACTACTCTGTACTTTTTTATTTTTATCGAATTCTTAATCTTGTCTCTTATTGAGAGAAATGTATGCTTAAAAAAATTAACTCCAATATTTCGAAGGATGGCCGATGAATTGGCTTCTCAACTCAATTTTAGTGTCAAGAAAGAAATAACAGAATTTTTACTGTGTATCAGGGGTAATTACATACGGTCGCATAATTTTTGAATTTTGTTGGTGATGTTTGAGGAAACTCTAATCCTAAGGTAGAACCAGTGCTTCCTGGATATTGCTATGTGCGTCAATGTTGCATGTTGGACCTTTAAAAAATGTAGAATTCTCACATCAATCGATTGTTTACGCATGTCAGAAAAGATTTAAACACGAGACTGGAACTACAGCTGAAATATTCTTTTTTTTGCATAGATTCACGATCCAAAAGGGTAGCTAATTTTTATTTCTATACTTTTTTCCCGTCTAAAATTTTTTTTGATTTGTTTACTTCTTTTTCTGGGTTGAATTATTTGTGTGAAACTGGCATGCGTCAATATTCTAAAAAGACAATGTGTGGATTATAGGAAAGGCTTCACCACGTGTTATGAGACTTGTGTTTTGAGGTAAAAACTCGTGTGTGGCCCTTGAGCAAATCTGTAGCTTACAGCTATTATGTAAATAGGGAAACTTTGATATATAATTCTATTTAAGGTCAATTAATCCTCATTCAAAATCCCCATTCTCCTCTGCAAGATTCATAAGCTTCCCCTTGAGGTCAGTATCGCTTTCTTTGGGAACATTTGATTTCTCTGATTGAATTTATCCAAGAGAAAAGAATAACACGACATATAGAGAACTAAATTCTACAATTCCTAGGATGGGCGTGAATGGCCATTCGAAAATAAAGGGCAACAGAAAACAATTGAATATAGGCTATATATATACTAAATAGAGCCCAACCGATATATTGGTCGGCCTGTATTATCGGGCCGATATAGGGGTTAGTGTCATTATCAGATATTGGAAAAAAACATCGGATATCAGTCGATTTTTTATGCGGAATCTATACAGAATATTGCGCCAGATTTCCTCAGTTAGTTTTTGCTTTTCCAGTCCTTGGGGAAGGAGTATCAGTTAAGTCTGACCATGGTAGAGAAAGCAGCAGAGGTGAGTCAAATGAAGTTGAGTATATTTGTTGCCAATACTTGTCAATAAACACCTGGTGCAGCAATGTTCGAAATATATGGTGAGTTCAAGAATGTACACCTTCTACCAAAACACTAAAAAGAATACAATAAACCATGCATATATGTTAAATAAATGTTCAGTAGCGTGGGTGAAAGATCCAAGTTTCAATCCATTAAAACCATGATATCCAGTCAGGGGCACAGCTAAGGGGGAGACGGTGTGGTAAGGTGGGAGGGGAGGGGGAGTTAAATAATTTCTGAGACCATTTATTGTCCTCGTTTTCTCTCTTTTTTTGTGATTTAATGTTTTGAGGGTGGAGTTCCAAGGCGTCGGCGCCGCATGCCGACACTTTGAAAATTTGCCAGTTATCCTTGGAAATTTAGCTTATATGTCCGCATTTGTCGGCATACTAGACAATTTTGTCGACACACTCTTTAAATTCCTCCTCCAAACTTTAAACCCTAGCTGCACCCCTGTACCCAGTATGCCAGTAGAATGCTAATATTGAATTCTACAACGCCCCCGTACCAAACAGGTTTTTCTGGTAGGTATAGTATGCTACCGGTCCTATAGGTAAACATTTCTACAGGTCATTACACCTTTGCCAAGAGGAATGAGTATAACTTGATTGGTGATTAGTATTTGAATAAAAGGAATAGTTTGCTTTACAATTCATATTAGTAAGAGACTTTAATTCAAAGAGAATAGTTTTTATTTGCAAGGATATTAGTGGAGAAAAAAAATGAGTGGTGCATTTACATTATTGGAGATTCATGATGGAACCGACAGCAGCAGCATCAACGATATACGAGTAACTAATGTAGCTGTGGAAATAACTGCTGGTTGTATACTATATGTTGATGTGACATTGTGTATGCTATATATGTTATATCATTAAGCAAATTTATGCAGGAGGAGCAGCTTTGTTTTGCTGGAAAAGTAAATATTCTCCATATAAATAAACTTCGATCAGCATTAGATATCCTATCGAAATATATTGATGAGAACAAAATGCATTAGTGAGTATTATTATTGTAATTATTTTCAATAAAAATCTTTCTGAATCAATGGTATTTTATTTTTTTTCTAGACTATACTAGCGTACGTTTTCTGGAGTAGAAAAAATAAATTCTGGTTAGTATGAAGTTGATTGTGAGAGAGTTAAGACTCGAAAAAATGGATGGATTCGAGAAATATTGAATCATGGAGACTCTAGTTCATACGGAAAAACATTTAATTCTAGATGATGATTTTCTAGAGTTGTTTATGCAAAGGAAGATTTTTTCTCGAGGAATGCTTGTCGATATAATGAAAACTGATTCTCCATCATTACACTATTGTATGAAGCTTCTACAACTTGGTCCAAATTCATTCACACAATTTATTGATATATTTATTACGACACGACAAAATGATATTGTTGATATGCTTTTAAATATTAGTTTAGAAACGTATGACTTTTTTCATAGGAAAGAGGGTGCTCAAGAATGATTTACTCCTCTCTCTCTCTATCACGAAATTTTTTTTTGTTGTTAGCTTAGTTTCATTGTGGTAGAGAGAGTGTCAACACATGACAAAATGTTCCATACATGTCCGTTATGTATGTACTCACTGGGCAGCTGGTCATCATGTGAGAATTGCACAATGATTGAGGAGTATGATGAAAAGTGTAGATTATGCAACCCTTGTAAATTTGCTCAGAGGATATGCTGTACAAATTAAAGGATGTAATTCCTGTCTTGAAGAGGTGTATGACTTTCATCCTATAGGTCACCTTTGCACCAATTGTCATTATCATAAATGTAACCAGTGGGAGAGTAAATATCCAGGTATGATTGGAAAGAATCCTCTCCGTGAGTTTAGTTTATAGGTATGAGATTGGTATCGTCGTGGTTATAGATTGTTCTGGGAGGAGGACCCGGGTCAACGATTCAACTGTTGGAACAACAAAAGAATATAGTTTCTACGTCATCGTTGTGAAGACACTGGGTGTTATGATTATAAAACCACTGATTTTTATTTGGCTGTGACGGAATATGATGCGACACTTGAGGACACTGTTTGTGAAATTGCTTCAAATAAGCAAATTCAAACATGTGAATTCTATATAATGAATGAGAATAGTATCATTGACTATACAAAGAGATATTACAAGAGTGAAGTTACACTCTACTGTAGAAAATTTTACACTGACATTGCAGTACATCAGGATCAGTACACTGTGAATTCAGATAATCTACCTGCACTAGTTTTTGTCGACAAAGACCTAGTAGTGGACGAAATCTAAAGATTATAAAAGTTGTTTTATTATGTATATAAATTTTTTTTTTATTAATAAACAGTTCAAGATGCATACTTAGATAATTTTATGCTCATGGCACAAAAATTAATATTAAATAATATAGTAATTATATTATAAAATATAAAGTCATTAAATTTAGGTACGTCAACGTATATGTTAAGAAAATACTTGTAGGTGTAGCCACGACATCTGAACATGAAAAAGAGTAGTGCATGAAAGCCACATGTCTTAGTCGTTAAATCCTGTACTCTTCGTTGATTTTGAATAATGGTTTTCCCTCTGCTTTCAATAAAGTTGCTGATGTATGGAGCGTAGAATTTATACTATAGGCCAAGAGGATCAAAAAAATCAATATTCTTTGATGTTTTGAAGATTCGTTGCCAATAACCGGTCTTCAAAGTCAATGGACAGCTATTAAAAATGATTAAGGTATTATTAACACTTGAAATTTTTTCAATAAAGTCAGAAGGTATGCAATAGGACTTTTTCTGAGACTATTCTGGATCCATACTAAATACGTTGATTATTTGATTTTTGCTCATAGTGCTAGGTCTAGTAGAACAATGCCGTTGGGCGTGATTTCCCAATAGGTTTCAAATTGACTCAGTGATATTAGCGTGATACTCTCAGTCTGAGCATTGGCAAATGTACACTCTAAACGTACATTCCCTGTTCGTACTAGGGTCATATCTTGCATGCCAGACAAATCCAAAACAATAACGCCCTGATTTCTTGAAAACATTGAATCGGTTATTCCCTTTTCAAATAGTTAAAAGTCGTGATCTAGGCATTGCAAGGTCTACTCGTACAGAGTTCTATAAGATTGTTTGCAAAATTATAATGTGTACAGTGTAATACCATTAACTTTGCACACAAGGTTAGATAGACTGAAAAAATTAAAATCATGGGGGGATTCATTCCAGGATCCGACGGCACTGCCACTCTTCACAAAGGCCAAAGCCAATTTTGATGGGTTTTCTCAATTGATAAATGGTGAATCGCTATAGCTACGAGAGCCGGTGGCAATGTGACGTTGATTGGTGATTGTATGTGGGACAAGAAGTTTAATGTTGTTACCATTGGCTCTTAGCTTCTCCACAGCCAATGCAACAGAGCTCATAACTTGTTGTTTTCGGACGTGGAGAATTGCCGATGTGATAATGACATTTGGATCGGGAGCTGCAGGAAGCGTTTTTCTCAAAATGACATTTGATGGAGCCATCTGTAACTTTATGTCAATCTTGACATTGGGGGTAGCCATTGGGATATATTGAATATCTCATGATTTAATTTTCCAACTAGATGATACTCCTGGGTCACTGTAGTAGTCAACTCACCGTCAATATCAACACCTGTTCGATATTCATAGCCCAATGATTGTCCTCTCAACTCCTTGTACACCTTTGGTGTCATCATCATAAATTGTATGTAGCTTGCATAGTTGGATAAATTATTGCTAGTGCTCACCAATGTTCCATTGATAAATACATTAATTTGTTTGAATAGGTTGTGTAGAATACCGCTTTCATAGGAGAGACCTTTTCCGGCAGTTGGAGTTGTATTATCTGACTTTTTCTTCAGTACAATATTTCAATCAATAAATTTTTACGACAAATGAATGAAATAGTCTTCATCGAAAAATATTTGATAGTTTACGTTGTCCGAGAGGGATTGTTGAGGGTGATCGTGTTCATAGTAGCCATACTTGACACTGACATCAACATTTTCAGCATTGAATAGATTCAATGAGGATCTAATTTATTAATATGATTCCTTGTTAGGGATAAAATTAGTATTAGTAGAAGAAATCATTATTTGATATAACACTATTCTTCATCTTCTTCTTCTGCTGCCTATTAATCCTTGTTGTTTTATTTCTAAGATTAATTTGTTATGTAATGTGATTCATTCCTGGGTGTAGACTGATTAGTGAATGACGTGAACGCATCTATGTTAATTTGTCCCCATTGTTGTGATATTTTAATTGTTCATAAACGGATCTTTATGAAGATATTATATGGTTCTTGCAACTCTTCTTGAATTTCTATACCGACCACCCTTTCGTTAGAGTGTAGGCGTCGACAGAAGACGAGGCAGGTAAAAGATATTTTCTGGCAAGGGGTAGTGCAGAACGAAATAGCCTAGAAAACCAGCTATCAAGACAATAGCCAGACTTTGTAGTACGTCCCATGTAGCATTCCAAACCATTGCCTACTGGAAGTAGAGTCAAAGCATCAAAATAACATTAGATATCATAAAAAACAAATGGCATTCTTCAATTGTTAAATTCATAGTTGAATGTGCCGTCGTCGTTTTAAATTTATCGAAAATAAAATGTAATAAGTGTTAAACCTTTTGAAAATCCTAGAGAATCCTTTTATTTAGCTATTAGTTTTAACTGACAGATTTCCAAATAGGAAGTGTTTGCTGGACTATAATGAAGATGCTTTATATTTTAGTGGTGAATATGTTCGTGGCTTGTTTTTTGTTCAAGAACTCGTAGGAGAGGAACATTTGAATTACCAACCCTAGATGTTTCCGCAAATGAAGCGTAAATAAATATACAAGTGTCCGCAGAGAAGCTAGGTTGGTAGTCGGAAAAAATGAAATTAATGTTACCAGCACTTCTAACGGTTGTTATTTTTCGCTTAAGTCCACTAAAATTATGTAGGTTATCACTGAGAATAATCTTCTCATTTGTAAGAGGTGAAATTCTGTATATCATGTAATCCTCCTTTAACTCGTTGAAATAAAAAGCTTATTTTTTACGAGCAAAAATTACTTTATTGATAGTACAACAGAAATCATTCATGAAAGTTACCTCTTCGTTCGGCAATTTAAAATATGTGTAATCCCTCCAATTGATTTTTTGAATTTGTTCTTGATCACCTGTCCGTGTAGGCTAATAATAGGGTCTAAGTTTTATTTCATATTTACGATCCTTTCTCAGGATACCATAGGTATTTTTGATAATACAGTCGACAAGAACCACTTCATATGCACCGTCAAATTTAACGGCGGGGGAGAGTTTCGTCCAAAAATAACTTGTCGTATTCAAGTCATTGTAGAGAGGATCGGAAACGTTGGACATAAAAGTTACATAGAAATCATTGGACATTGTCAATATCTTCAACACCGATCCAAGAATCAAAATCAGAGTTGTATCCTAGCCATCGAACAAGTAACTGTTTCTTACCCCCACGAGTACGTGTCTTTAATATCTTTTCAATTACATAAATTTGACTAGCATTTTTAACTTTTTGCAATTCATAGTCATAAGAGCCGCAGAGAATCTCTTCATCTTTGGTATCACGCAGGCGATTAGTTATGGGTTTAGTGTCTAGGATTTTTGCAAATTTAAAAAGTTCAGTGGACCACAAGTAATTCCCCTTTTCAAAAACATTAGTTGTTCTATTACTTCGAACAGTATCACCAACACTGAATTTATTTTTCTTCTTCTCGTCCTTTGATTCATTGGAATATTGTTTAAGAAAAGTGTCAGTTGTATTATGATCCGAATGATTAACGTCTGTCGGTGTAGAGTTGGACAATGATCGATGAGGTCATTGATTATAAATAAACATGATTTTATCCAGATCATTAATAAAATCCAGCATATTCTTCAGTGTATAATATCTTGAAAGTAAAACTTAATTAATTCTTATCAATCGTTCAATCAATGCAGCCTTCATAGGAATGCGCCTATGATGGAGAAGTTTAATATATTTCTCTAGTACTTTTGCAACATGAGGATTAACAAATTCACTACCGCGATCAGTTTTAATTTTTTTTATATGAATTCTTTTCGAGAAGACTTTCAATGGCCTGAGCAACTTCAACCCCTCTCCTTGATTGCCATGGAATTGAACATGCATAGCGACCAAAAAACCTGAGTGTATGTAGAATGTACTTCTACAGTGTATTGTTAAGTCTTTGAAAATCATTTAGAGTCAGGAAATCTGCTTGCATTATATGCAATGGGTAAAAGGCTTTAGTTTTCCGATATTGATTGGCACGAAGTCTATGATTTCTATGCAGAGTGTAACTTGGTTCATTTTGTAGATAGTCTTGTACACTTTTAGTGCGAACACCCGTGACTTTGGAAAGAGTTGTGGGGGAACTTAAACTCCCCGCCTCGTCAACATTTTCATAAGCACCTTTCATATCTTCAGCCATTTTGAATGTAAATGCGTTACGTGGTGTCTATGACTCTTTGTTAGTTGGGCTGCTGCTGGTGGTGGGGACGCTAACTTTAGCCGCCTTTGCTTTTGTCTAGCTACCCGCGGCGTGCTTGTATTTCCCACACTTGTTTGGAAATATTTTTCTTCTTCGTCTTCATGTTCTTCTTTCAATGTTGATGATGATGATGATTAAATTTAATTTAATTATTTTTGGATTTGCCTATTTCAAATAAGACTTTTTAGGAAGTTTACGTACGCGCGCGTACGTAGGCTAACCTAGCCTAACCTAACTTAACCTAACCTAACCTAATCTAACCTAACTTAATCAAACACCTAACTTTTTGCATGTCTCTCACCTAACCTAAGTGACGTGTACGTAGGCTAACCTAACCTAACCGCACCTAACTTAATTTAGTCTAACCTAAACTACCCATACTCGCCGGAAAAGTTAGGTTAACCTATCATGTGCACTTAGTATAAGTTAACCTAACCTAACCTAACTTAAACATGTAGAAATGTTTCTATTTATTTATTAATATTTATTTATACCTAACCTATCCTATTGTTTTGAAGGTTAGATGAACGAGTTAGAACGATTGTCTTTAATAATAGAACGAGTCACTCATTTTCTAATTTAAAAATTTGATGGGTAAATCCATAAGACAAAGGAGCTAAAATTTAATTTAAAATTAGAAAATAAATTAAAATTTTTCATCTCTATTAGAAAAAAAAAACAGAACTGAGGTGGTGTCTCTTTGTTTTCTTGAAAAAACTGTAAGAGAACTTTGAATTTGTTTTTTCTTTGAAGTATTCAGAAATCAAATGGAAGCATTTTTCATTTCACTGTTAAAACTCATAGTTGAGCTTAATTTTTTAAATTATTTAAGAAAGTTCAGAAGTGAACTTGAACGTTTTGCACTTCTTCGAGAAAACTCAGAATTAAAGTTATGCTCCTTATCTTCATGTCGAATATTCACAATCAATATATAACTTTTTCTATCTTCTATGAAAAATTTGGAATAGGGCTTTAAATATTTCATCTCTTTGCAAAAACTTGGTAGTGAACTTAAGAATATTAGAACAAAAGTGAAACTTTTTATCTTCAATGGAAAATAATCACAATTATTTTATAACTTTTCCTATCTTCTAAAGAAAAATTGAGAACTGAAATTTAAGTTTTTTATGTCATTGAGAAATTAAGAACAGAAGTGGTAGGTTTTTCGATTTTCATTGGTTTAAATTCAGAATTGAGTTAACTTTTTTCTCTTCTTTAAAGAAAATACAGAAGAAAACTTTAAAAGTTTGCACTTATTCGAGAAAACTCAGAATTAAAGTGGATTTACTTATCTTAGTGTTTAATATTATAAATAAATTTATAGCTTTCATATCTTATATTATATATTTGGAAAATAACTTTAAATTTTTCATCTCTTTGATAAAAATTAGAACTAAATTTATGAAAAGTTATAAATAAAGTGAAACTTTTAATCATCATGGAAAAAAATCACAGTCATAGTTTTAGTTTTTCTATCTTTCTTTTAAAAATTTAGAATACAACTTTAAGTTTCTGTATTTCTTTGGAGAATTTAAAACTGAAGTGGAAGATTTTTATTTTCTCTGGAGAAATTAGAATTGAAGTGTGTTCTTTGGTAAAGTTCAGGAGAGAACTTGAATTTTTCTTCACTACGTTGAGAAAGATGTAAATTGAACTAGAATTTTTTATCTTCCATGAAAATATTCACAAGTATGGTATTGCTTTTTCTATCATCCTCCGAAAAATTTAGAATTGTACTCTAAATTTCTTTATGTCTTTTGCGAAATAAAGAACTTAAGTGGAAGATTTTTATTTTCTCTGTAGAAATTAGAATTGAATTGTGTTCTTTGGTAAAATTCAAGAGAACTTGAACTTTTCTTCACTTCATTGAGAAAATTTTAAATTGAACTAGAACTTTTTATCTTCCGTGAAAATAATCATAAGTATGGTATTACTTTTTCTATCTCCCATCGAAAAATTTTGAATTGAACTCTAAATTTATTTATGTCTTTGTGAAATGAAGAACTGAAGTAGAATACTTTTTTTATATCTGGAAAAATTAGAATTGAAGTGTGTTCTATGGTAAAGTTCAGAAGAGAACTTAAACTTTCCTTGACTTCGTTGAGAAAAGTTTAAATTGAACTAGAACTTTTTATCTTCCGTGAAAATATTCACAAGTATAGAATTACTTTTTCTATATTCCACCGAAAAATTAGAATTGAATTTTAAATTTCTTTATGTCTTTGTGAAATAAAGAACTGAATTGGAAGAATTTTGTTTTCTCTGGAGAAATTATAATTGAAGCGTGTTCTTTGTTAAAGTTCATAAGAGAACTTGAACTATTCTTATCTTATTTAATAACATTTTAAATTCAACTAGAACATTTTATCTTCCTTGAAAATTTTCACTAGTATGGTATTACTTTTTATATCTTTCATCGAAAAATATAGAATCGAACTTGAAATTTCTTTATGTCTTTTTGAAATAAAGAACTGAAGTGGAAGCTTTTTATTTTCTCTGCAGAGCTTAGAATTGAAGTGTGTTCTGTTGTAAAGTTCAGAAGAGAACTTGCACTTTCTTATCTTCAGTGAAAAATTTGGAACAGTATTTTAAATTTTTCATCACTTTGAGCTAGATCTGAACTGAAGTGAGAAATTTTTATATTATCTCGAAAAATAGAAATGATCAATATGTAATTTCTTATTCATTGAGAAAGTTCAGAAGATGAATTGAACTTTTCTTACCTTCGTTGAGAAAATTTTAAATTGAAGTAGAACTTTTTATCTTAAGTTAAAATATTCACAATTATGTTATTACTTTTTCTATCTCACACCGAAAAATTATAATTGTAATATAAATTTCTCTATTTCTTTTTGAAATAAAGAACTGAATTTGAAGATTTTTGTTTTCTCTGGAGAAATTAGAATTGAAGTTTTTTCTTTGGTAAAGTTCAGAAGAGAACTTGAACTTTTCTTCACTTCTTTGAGAACATTTTAAATTGAACTAGAACTTTTTATCTTCCGGGAAAATATTCACTCGTATGGTATTACTTTTTCTATCTTCCATCGAAAAATTTAGAATTTAACTTTAAATGTATTTACGTCTTTGTGAAATAAAGAAGTGAAGTGGAAGCTTTTTATTTTCTCTGCAGAGATTAGAATTGAATTGTGTTCTTTGGTAAAATTCCGAAGAAAGCTTGCACCTTTTTATCTTCATTGAAAAATTTGGAACAGTATTTAAAATTTTTCATCTCTTTGAGTCAGATCTGAACTAAAGTTGGAAATTTTTATATTATTTGGAAAAATATAAATGATCAATGACTAATTTGCTTTTCATTGAGAAAATTCGGAAGAGAACTTGAACTTTCCTTCACTTGGTTTAGAAAATTTCAAATTGAACTAGAACTTTTTATCTTCCATGAAAATATTTCACAAGTATGGTATTACTTTTTCTATCTTCCACCGAAAAATTTAGAATTGAACTTTAAATTTCTTTATGTCTTTGTGAAATAAGGAACTGAAATGGAAGATTTTTATTTTCTCTGTGAAATTAGAATTTAATTGTGTTCTTTGGTAAAATTCAGAAGAGAACTTGAATGCTTCTTCACTTTGTTGAGAAAATTTTAAATTGAACTAGAACTTTTTATCTTCTAGGAAAATATTCACGCGTATGGTATGACTTTTTCTATCTTCCACCGAAAAATTTAGAATCGAACTTTAAATTTTTTATTGGGGAAATTAGAATTGAATTGTGTTCTTTGGTAAAATTCAGAATAGAACTCGAATATTCACGTTCAAAGTATAACTTTTCCTATCTTCTATGAAAAAATTTGGAACAGAACTTTAAATTTCTTCATCTCTTTGAGAAAAAAATCTGAACTGAAGTGGAAATTTTTATATTATTTTGGGAAAATAGATTTGATCAATAACTTATTTCATTTTCATTGAGAAAATTCAGAATCGAGGTTGAACTTTTTTTCTTCCGGGGAAATATTTGAAAAAGAAATTTAATTTTTGCATCTCTTTGAGCAAAGTCGGAATTGAATTTGAGAAGATTTAGGATTAAAGGGAAACTTTTTATCCTCAAGAAAAATAATCATAATCATAGTATAACTTTTCCTATCTTCTACGTAAAAATTTAGAAGTGCCCACCTCAAAAAAGTCCGAAATTGTATTTTAATTATTCCAAATAATAATTTTATAAAAGATTACAGTTATGAAAGGCTTAGACATCGAGCTCCTAAAAACCTGAAACAGCTCACTACTCATCTTAAAATATTTATTTCAGACATCAAACACATATAATTGGCTAAGTATTATAGATCTAAAAGGTTCATAGGACATACGACGCATCACGAATCTGAATATTGTGGAAGAACACACCTATGAAAGGCAATTAAACCTATAACCTGAAGGCTAGAAATTATTAATTTAACCATCATAAATCTTTGGTTTAAAAAAGCAATCGACTATCAACTACCCAAAAATCTAGCTCGGACAGTTACATAAATAGCAACCCATACATCCCAAATCATAGGTGTCAGAAAGCACATGCCTATGGACGACTCAGAACTCAAACTCGGAAAAGGCCAAGATTGTAATGTACATATTCCTAAAACATATGTTACAGAAACCAATCAACAATGAATGGCTAAGAAGCTTAGCTCATAAAAGGCAAAAATAGCAAACTAGTCATCACAAAATATAGGTTTCTGAAAACAAACACCTATGAAAGGATATGACATCCAGCTCAGAAATGTCAAAAGTAGCAATCCACCCATCCCAAATCATAGGTTTGAGACAACACTAACCAACGAAAGACTAAGAAATCTAGCTTAGAAAAGCCCGAAATAGTAATTAACATATCCCAAATCATAGGTTTCAGACAACATTCGCCTATGAAAGACTAAGAAAACATCGCTTAGAAAAGTTTCAAATAGCAAACTCCTCATCCCAAACAAGAATTTTCAAACGTCAACTGCAAATTATGGACAAAGAATCATAGCTCTGACAAGTCAAAACTGCAAACTACATATCTCAAATCTTAATTTTCTGACAACACATACCTATGAAAGGCTAAGAAATCTAGCTCAGAAAAGACAAAAATAGCAAACCACTCATCCCAAATCATAGGTTTCAGTCAACACACGCCTACGAAAGGCTAAGAAATCCAGCACACCTCCTAAATCTTGGTTTTCTGAAAGCAAAAATCTATGAAATGCTCAGAGATCTAAGTCAGAAAAGTCAAAAATAGCATTTGAACCACCCGAATCGTAAGTGTCAGACAGCATATAACAATGAAAAGCTATGAAAACAAGCTGAGACAAATCAAAAAAATAGCAACCCACACATCCCCAAATCATAGGTTTCAGACACCACACACCTACGAAAGACTAAGAAATCTGGTTATGAAAAGTCGGAAATAGCAAATTACATATCCCAAATCATAAGTTTCAGTCAACACACACCTATGAAAGGCTAAGAAACCTAGCTCATAAAAGCCTGAAATAGCAAACTACTCATCCCAAACTATTGGTTTCAGACATCATTCACCAACGAAATCCTAGGAAACCTTAGCTCAGAAAAGCCTGAAATAGCAAACTAAACATTCCAAATCATAATTTTCTAACAACACACACCTATGAAAGGCTAAGAAACCTAGCTCAGAAAAGTCAAAAATAGCAAATTAACCATCCCAAATCATAGGTTTCAGACAACACCCACCTATGAGGGACTAAGAAATCCAGCTCTGAAAAGTCCAAAATGCAAACCACTCATCCCAAATCATAGGTTTCTGACAGCAGACTCATATGAAGGGCTAAGAAACCTAGTTCAGAAAAGTCAAAAATAGCAAATTAACCATCCCAAATCATAAGTTTCAGACAACACACACCTATGAACGGCTAAGAAATCCAGCTCAGAAAAGTCAAAAATAGTAATCCACCCATCCTAAATCATAGGTTACAGACAATACAAACCAACGAAAGACTAAGAAATCTAGCTTAGAAAAGCCCGAAATAGTAATTTACATATCCCAAATCATAAGTTTCAGACAACATTCACCTACGAAATACTAGGAAACCTTAGCTCAGAAAAGGGCGTCGGGGGCCCTTTGGGGGGGCCCGGGGGGGGGGAGGGTGCCCTTCTGTGTCTCAATGCACAAAAAATATAAAAAAATGGGGAGGGGAGGAGGGGAGGGGAGGGGGAGGAGGGGAGGGGAGGGGAGGAGGGGAGGGGAGGAGGGGAGGGGGAGGAGGGGAGGGAGGAGGGGAGGTGAGGAGGAGGGAGGAGAGGGAGGGAGAGGGAGGGGAGGGGCCCTTTGGGGGTCAAGGGGGGTGGGGAGGAGCCCTTTGGGTCCGGGGGGTCTGGGGGACCCTTGAGGGCCGGGTGGTCCTTTGGGAGCTTGGGGGACCTTTGAGGACCGGGGACTTCCTTCGGGGTTGGGGTAGGGATTGGGGTGGGGGGATCGGAGCCCTTTGGATCGGGGTAGGGCGATCGGGGCCCTTTGGGGTTGGGGTAGAGGACCTCACGACACTGTTCAAATAGAACTTGTTTACTATAACGACCACACTCAAAACCTCTTCTAAAACCCTTTCTAAAATCATCTTTTAAAATGTCTCTAACTGTGTCGCCGAAATAATTTCATAAGCTATCTAAAACCGTTTCGCCCAAATAATCCCCTAAAAGTAATTTCTGTGTGTTCGTTTTGTTTTTTGGCATCTCTGTGCTTTCACATTTCAAATTTCTAGGAAACCCTTTCCTACGTTAATCTCTTCATCTCATAAATTTTCCTAGCTAAACTATTAAGGTTTCGTTAGAATATCAATTTATCTATCCGACTTAAAGATCAGTGAAGACGTATTTAAAAATAGAATTTCTATCTCCTTAGACTCCCGCATAATTCCAAGATACCAAGTGATGTCAATTATAATTCCTGACACTAAAGATCAATGAAGCCCTATTTAAAAATAGAATATTAATTTTTCTCTCTGACCTAAAGAACGTTTATCCCTCAGACCTAAGATTAAAGAAGCCATGTTTGTTTCTTAATTCCCCCTTCGTGAAATTATAATTTTTCCGCCGATTATGTAAATCAATTTCTCTGGTTAGGCTAGCCAAACAACAATGAAGCCATAATGTTTCTTAATTCCCCCCTCGTGAATCAATAATTTCCCCTAGCGATTATGTAAATCAAGTTCTCAGGTTAGGTTAGCCAAACAATCTCATCACATTCGCGTCGAGCATGTCCATTCTCACTGACAACGAACAGACATAAATCATCCATAAAACAGACATGAAAAACATCAAATAAATCGAACAACACACATAACCATCCATGAAAACAGACATAAATGTGAGAAAGTTCCTGTTTTTCCATTCTCACTGACAAAAACCATAAAACATCCATAATTTGATGCTGACAACCATGAAAAACATCAAATAAATTGAACAACACACATAACCATCCATGAAAACAGACATAAATGTGAGAAAATTCCTGTTTTTCCAAGTGAGAAAATTCCTGTTTTTTCATTCTCACTGAGAAAACCATAAACCACGTGGTTCGTACGGGAGTAGCACCCCCCTTTCTACTTATACTACCGAATAACCAATACTATATATAAACATTGGGAAAGTTTGTAATTTGCAATCCTTCCCCCGGGGACTGTGGAGGTTTAAGTCATCCTCAAAGGCATAGTTATTAAATTTTTGACTATGCTAAACAAAATGGCTATCTCAAAATTTTGATCGGGTGACTCTGAGAAAAAATGAGCGTGGGAGGGGACCTTGTTGCCCTCCAAGTCTTTTGGTCACTTAAAAAGGGCACTAGAACTTTTAACTTTTGTTTGAAATGGCCCTCTCGCGATATTCTAGGACCACTGGATCGATACAATCACCCCTGGGAAAAAAAAAAATAAACAAGCATCCGTGATCTTTCTTCTGGTAAAAAATACAAAATTCCACATTTTTGCAGCTTGAAACTTCTACATTAAGATTTTATGATACGCTGAATCTGATGGTGTGATTTTCATAAAGATTCTATATTTCATTAAGATACTTATTTATTTGAAATCAGCGCAATAATCTGGTTCTTTTGATGTTTTTATTGGTATCAAAATTCTGTTTTTTAGAGTTTCGGTTACTATTGAGCCAGGTCGCGAACTGTTGGATTTTTACAGACTACTAAAAGTAATATTGTAGGCTATGATCAATTAGTCTACATGTTGTAATTTAAGTATTAGAGAAAAATCTACATTTTGAGTTTGAATGAATATATTTGAGAACGGATTTAAGTAGAATTAAGGATTTCACGAGAAGAGTATAGCGAAGCTTTGAATGGACTGGGGTGGAGAAGGAAGATGCTCAGTGGTATTGGCCTGAGGCATCTTAGTTCTGCAACAAGTTGTTAGTAGTAGTACTGGTAGCATTTGAATATTCAGGCTAACTGGAATAAATGTTTGGTTATGATTCAAATGTAGGAAATAATCACAGGAAATGAAATTAAATATAGGCTAAACTAAAAAGCGTTTTAGGTTAATTTTTTTTACAAAATTGAGATAAAACAAAACAGAACAGGATAAGATATTTCCTGTACAGCAAAAATTCGTACTAACGGAAACATCATGCCTCAAACTAAAAATTTGAAATTACTATAATGAATACCTTAAGATTATTTGAATCCGAATGTTCAATTAAATAAAAGCTGATCCGTCAACTAGAGATTTAAAGAAACAAGAAAAAAAATACACATGGAGATAGAAAAACTGGCTTCAGTTAATGATGCAATATGGTTCATACACCCTACCGTATTGGTTTACACGTGGTCGCCCATTCATAAAACCGCAAAAGCCCATCTAGCTCCAAAATATTCAACTGTCTCTTTAGTTCTTTATATACTGGTCAGATTGTCATGAGTTGTTACATTGGCTTTTATGTTGGGGAAAAATGAAACGGATATACCTGTAATCAAGTCACATAAAAACGTAAATTTTAAACTTCTATAGGTTATTTATACAATATTTGAGTTGTTATTTTCCCTTTGAGACAGACTTTGCAACTTTCAAAAATCCCAATAGGTTTAAATTAGGATTGATTATGATATACCATTGATTATAATTTTCCCCTTTAGCTCTATTATTTAAAATTGCAAATGTTTCCAATATACTGTTGAAATAAAACAAATTCTAAATTCCTATTGCACCAAGAACCGTGTACAAAATTCTTTTCGGCTGGGAGACCAACATTTTTGGGAGATCAAAGTTCATAAAGTGACAAATACGGTAATTTGAGTAATCTATATAGATAAAGGGGCGTAACCAAAAAAGAGGGATAGGGGGTTGATGCCTTCTTCCCCAGATTTCTCGAGGGGGGAAATATATCCTTAACACTAAAAAAAGTAGGTACCTTGACAAACTGAATTGTCTAGTTTGAATTCTGGTCACATAACTGTTGAAAATTCATTGATTTACTGCTTTAAAATGCCTGTTTGAATCATTTCTCAGACTATAAAAGTTTTTTCTTCCTTTTTTTGGCTTGACATATTTATGCAAATAGGCAAGCTTCACTTCCGGAAAAATAATAAACTTCAAGATTTCTTTTTTGGATTTATATATAGTTTTAATCTTTCTTGACTTGATCAGAGGCGGAGTGGAGGGGCAAGGTCCATCCAAGAAATCCATTGAACCCTTCCCCCTAAAAAAATTTTCAGTAAAGTACAAAAAATAACAACACAGTGAAGCTAATAAAAATTGAAGTGAACCTTTAAGCGTGAAGGATAAATTGAAAGAAAGAGAATGATTATAATGTCCCTTCTCAAACTTTTCGAAATTCAAAAATAATAAGCAACTCTCCTTAAGCTACCACGAAAACTATGACATGCTGCCAAAGAAAACTCAAAATTTCTTTCCGAATAATTGATCTACAAAAAATAAAATTTTATTTGCTAGGCTAAAAATGTATGATTGGCGTGTACATTCTTCCATTGAAGGTAGTGTAGTTGCAAAGTTCGCGCTTCAAATATTAGGTAAGGGTAAATTCGTTGGTAATCTTCAAAACGTATGAGTTATATGATAAAAAAAGCAAAATAGAGGGGTCTGTAAAATAGGGGGAAGAGGACTAGGGCCTAAGAAATATCCTGTGAACCTGCCTGCTTTCAAGTGACTATCTGCAAAATCATGCCTTTTCTTTGAGAGAGTGGGTGGTGTTCCTGATTGCATAGAACCAGAAACTCTATTATTTTTTATTTTATTTTTTTTCACTGTCAAGAAGCCCGTGAGATATCTTCAAGCTCAAAAACAAAGGACGAATCTTTAAGGGATACGAAAATAAATTTTCTAAGCTAATCGTAAGAACAGTTCACCTTGAAGATTTAGGTAAATAAACGGCTGTAAAACTGAAGTATGTTAATGATTATCATAGCTTTACAAATTTGGAATGAAGAGAACGATATTATTTAAGTATTCGTTGAGCCACAAGGCTCCTGATATATATTATGTCATAATGATGTCTTCTCTCCCAAATTATTATAAACTCAAAGCACTTTTGTAAACATGAGAGTGAATAATGGGCGTCCATAATCTGAATTCCAGGGGGAGGAGGGAAACCTCGTCTAATTGGCACTTTTAATGCTATATAATAGAAATCTACGAACAAAAATTTAAAAATAAGGCAACATCATTCAGCAAGGGGGGCGGGCGCCACCCCCCCCCTCCTCTGACCCCCTTTATGGGTGTCCATGGAGTGAATAGCTTACCTCCATGACCTCATGGGTGCTAGGATGCTTAAAATTCCAACAAATAATTCTAATCCCAACAATTACGACATAATTAAATTTTCGTAGTAATTTGTAACGTTAAAGCTTTTCTTTTATAGCTGATAACTAGGGGGTGTTTTAGTTCATGACGAGATCATGGGTCAATCAAAAGTATTTCCACTGCAAACCCTCTTCTTATTACTTAAGTCGAATAGAAAACAATTACAAGCACAAATACAATGTCGTTTGCAAACATGGTTAAATTACCTAACTAATTAATGTCATTTCAGGGAGGACTCAGCAGTTTGTTTCCTAACTTATTCATACAGAAAATGCACCTGCACGGAGTCGGCGCTTAGAGCAAATCGCAGGTCCAGCATTTTCCGGAAAAGTAATTTCCAGAGTAATACCAGCAATGGGTTAGAACGCATAAGACAGCGTAAACTAAGGATACAAATGAAATCAGAATTAGTATGATTCTTAAAAAGTTATCTGAAAATGGGTAGTGTGGTGAAATGGTTAATTGTATATACAATGATGGCGATGGGGAGTGCATGCCCAGATCTTTGTGTTTGTAAATGGAAAGGTGGAAAGCAAACCGTTGAATGTGTTAACAAAAACTTGCTTGCTATACCAAGTGGAATGGATTCTGGATCACAAGTGTTAGATATGTCTGGAAATACCTTACAAATGCTGCAAAGATCTCTGTTTATGAAACTTGGATTAATAAACCTGCAAAAGATATATTTGGCAAGATCAAGGATTGGACACTTAGATGATTTGACTTTTCAGGTGAGAAGTCCATGATGACAAAATTTAAGTTAAAATACACAATGTTATTTAGGCCTACCATTAGCCTGAGTATTGTTTGTACTTTGGTAAATCTTGTTATGTGTTCAAAGGTTGTAGCTCGCGGATGGCTTGACCATTGAGAGATTTAACATAGGTAATCAGTTCAGGCACAATTTAGGACCTTTTACGTTTTCTATGGCAACTGGCCCGTTTGGAAAACGAAAATGTGAGATAAAGTTTGACATAAGCTATTCCAATAGTTTTAGCACTCAAAATGCACGTTTTGTAAAGCTTCGGGCTATTATTATATATGTATGTAAAAATAGAATACAGAGGATAGCTAGTCGGCACACAGGTAATGTACAGCTGTGTTTTGTTTATATTTGTGTTTAAACATAAAATGTGTGTTTTGGAATGAACTTACTACGCCTTTGTTCTCATTTTGGCCCTATGCTAGTTCTATTTATTGTATGATCAACTATTTGGGCTTTTATCTCCCTTTGAAAACTTCCAGAATTAAATAAACTACTATATTGTTTAATATATTAGTATTAATAAACATCATATAAATTAAGTATTATATTATGTAAATTCATTCATTTTTGGAGTTAGGGATAGTCCCAATATTTAATTTATCGATGATAAAGGTACCGGTATCTATAGTGGTGGAGTATGGATGACAAACCTCCGTTTTCCAACTTCTGGTTGTATCTGACATTTCTTAATTTAAAGGACAGCAAAAATAAAGGTTTAAGCCCCTTTTACATTGGTGTTTCGGCGTGATGCGTTGTACCAGGGTTGCCATCTGCCGACGTCTAAAAACAGTGCAAATTAAGGCCAAGAAATAGTGATTTTTGCTAAAAAAAAAAAAAAAATAGTGCAAGTCAAAGAATTTGCACATCTCCTCTTCTGCAAAAAATAGAGGATTTTACACGAAAAGTGTGCAAGTTGGCAACCCTGTTCCTTCGGTTAAATGCACTTTTGACGAATATAACAACTACTGACGTTTAAAGCGAATGAAAACTGACACCCAAAAAGAATGATTATCACTTTTTCGCATCCTCTGAAGTAAAAAAGAGTGCATTTCACAGGAAAAGTGTGCAAGTTGGCAACCCTGCGTTGCACTTGCTTCGCCTAACTAGTTTTTCACGTCAATTTCGGAAGCTCTCCTCCTGGACACTTGGAGCATACTTCTTTTCTACTTTTTTTTTAATAAATCTTTGTCGCTTTCATCCTTAGCGATGCTTCCGAAGTGTATAAAATATTTGACCGGGACGAAGATTTGGTTTGAATTTTTTGCTTTATTACTTGCTCTAGAGCAGGAAGCCAAAAAGGAAGAAAACAGAAGATCACAAATTTTTTGGGCCAGACCAGTATTTATAGAAGACAGTCACATATGTACGTGTTGTATATCCCGTGCTATAAAAGTACGGGTTGTATATACCCGGCTCACATAAAAAGAACCTGTCAGATTGTTGAACACCGTGAATCTAAAAATCATGAAAAAAACACAAATTTCTGTTTAAATTAGACTTGTCCTAACTTTACGTCACCCTGCAACTGGGATGTCAATGATATCTTTGAACAATGACTTTCACCTAAGAATTTTTACTGTATGTGGTGTATTAATTGATATGCTGAAAGCTATTCATATATTTTTATCCATAGGATACCTAAAATATCCGACTGATGAAGAGCTAGAGGTGAAAGTAGCTCGGTTTCCTTTTAAATGTCATATGCCTAAGAGTGTGATTGTCGTAGACGGGAAAAATATTTGAATCTAGTTACAATATAAGTCTACTATAACTTCTAAAACTGCAACTGCAAATTCCAAATACAGGAATTTTAATGTTTATGTCCTAACGCAACGCAAGAATTGATCTTGGCTCCATTCGTATGCAATGTTAAGCCTTTTTCATATTGACGCTCTGACCTTTCGAACTGGGCTCCGGAAGCTCTGTGTTACACTTGTAACAACGCAACGTAAAGCTTGAGTAGGGAAATATAAAAACACGGAAGAATATAACCAAGCTTTTTTCTTGCGTTTCGTTAGCTCATAGGCATCAAGAACTTATTGTTTGGATTATTTACTATTGAAGTTTGGAAAGATAGATTGGCAAACTTAATGCAAGAGCAATCTGAATTGTACGACAAAAAGCGCTCTTGGTATTTGTCGGTTTTTGGAAACACACCTAAGAAGTGAAGTTACGCTACTCCTAATGAAAAATAATAAAATACTAAGATAAATAATACTTCAGAATCAGGGAAACTTAAACTTAACCTTAACGTAACCTAAGCTTACCACAACCCCACCCTCCTAATATGCAAATATATTGCCTAAATTGTACAAGTCCAATGCTTTCTGTCTAAGTCCAATACATTGTATCATCCATCGCTTGATTTTATAGCTATGAAACCAGTTTTCTGAGATGTAACCTAAGCGTAGTTCTTAAATGTGTTTCCAATAACCGACAAGAACCGCGACCTTATTATCAGAATAACAACTCTTCAAATAATGCATGAAATTTAACCTATGATATTATCAATAACATAAGGGTTCAGCAAAAGTGTGACTAGTAAGAGTAGCTACAGAATTTGTATATCTTTTAATTCTCAGCTTACTTTTAACTGCATGCTTTCACATAATCGACAACGACAAAACCCATAAACAATATAGTTTATCGAATAAAACTAATAAAGAAAAAAACAACCCAATTAAGTTGGACTTCACTCATCTGTGCGTAAATCCAAAGCGTTCATCGTAACATTAACTGCACAATAAGGCATCTAGTTGCTGTTGGTCTAAGGTCACCTGAAGCAGCTCATCGTCCCACCAATTAAACAAACTCCTCCTTAAATGCTTGGCTAAAATGTAAAAGAAAAGGGCCCTTCCAATTCCCCTATAAATGAAGATAGTTGGCACTTTCACAGTTCACCCAGAAAACACCTATACCTCCAATCTATCCTCAATACTGGATGTGCCCTCTGTCCTCCAATAGTCTTGAATACATTGTCCTTATAATCTTACCAGGAGCATCTAATTCAATAGAACGTTCTTCATTCTTCTCCGAAGACCCGTTTAACCTTAGTGTAAGAACTAAGACTACAAATGAAACCTAGCAGAATCTCTTGAGCATTCAGTCTGAAACACGCTAGATTAATTCGTATTTTATATTATTTCGTATTAATTCTTATACACCCACTTTTTGAAACAGACTTTAATTGACAGCATTTGCATTGCGAGAAACGACAGTACACCAGAAGTGAGATTGTTTGATAAGATTAACTACGATTTATTGGGGGAAAAAAAATTAAAGTCATTGGATAAAGAAAATAATTTATTCTTGATATTTGGATAGTCACATATAAACCACTGATTCGTTGGGTTAGGGGTAAAGCTAAAAACCTACTACCCTTTCTCGGGGAAAAGTCTTAACCACAGATGAATTCGTGGAATTCGTGGATGTTTCATTCATGTTTCTGGATTACTTTCAGAGTTAGCGAAAAGCTGCTGTTCTATAAGTTTACCACTAACTGGGTAGTGAAACGAGAAAGGTAAATTTTGACAAGTAGTAGATACAATAAGTTAACCTATAGTAGTGTTTGAGCTGAAGCTAATTAGCCTCTACCTTATCTGAAGTAAATACGCCTTTTGGTGACCTGATATTCCGAAAAACACAGGGAGGGTCTCATATTTATGGGGTTTTTCTGAAAATCCTGGAAAGTCATAAAATGTTCCATGTTTTCCAGACCAAATGGCAAAAAAAACTGCAGGATTATTCAGTTTCAAAGCTTCTCTTTTAATATTCCTCTATACGTGTTAAATATTTATTTAGTCAAGAAAAGAAGTTAATTCTCGCTTAAATTCCATCAATTCCAGTTATTTTATATTAGTTAGTTTCGCTACTGGAGTACATAATTTAGCCTTGTCAGGCTTTGCCTAGATAAGAGATCTTTTATGGAAAGTGTAGCCTATCTAGCAAATTCAATATTTTTTAAAGGTCATTCCAGCTTAACGGTCTTTTTTTTAAAGTCATATCATAAAAAATTAAATATTTCATAATCTTCTCAAAAAAATGGCCACGAATTATTTATTCGAGTCATTTTTTGATTCTTTTTTGGGGAGAGGGGTTATACTGTTGAAACAGTGACCGTAAAACCTTTAAAGAGGGCTCATTTGAGCTATCTGGTGATTGATAGGAAAAAAGGTAGCACCGGAGCAAACAGCTGTTTTTGCTATATTTTGCCAAAAGACATTGTAGGCTTGACACAAGTGGTGGCGATCACACAGTTCGTGATAACGAACTGTAATTACGGAGCTCAATAGTAATCGAAACTCTGAAAAACGGAATCTTGATACTAAGAGATACATCGAAATATTCGGATTTTTACGCTGATTTCAAATATATAAGTTTCATCAAGTTTAGTTTTACCCATCAAAAGTTGCAAGCCTGATAATATTTGCCTTATTTTCGAAAAAAGACGTTTTTTTAACTGAAAGTAAGGAGCGACATTAAAACAAAAAATGAACAGAAACTGTTTCGTATGCGAAAGAGGCTGTCCCCTCCTCAACTTCTCACTCTTTACGCTCAACTTTTTTATTGTTTAAAAAGTAGAGTTGTGAAAAGGAGTCAAACTTTAGCTTAAAGAGCGAGACGTTGAGGAGGGGACAGCCCCTTTCTTATACGAAATAATTTCTGCTCGTTTTAAGTTTTAATATCGATCCTTACTTTCAGTTACAAACTTGTTATTTTTATTTAATTCACGAAAAGTAGGGCAACTGTTTTCTCAACATTTAGGGGGGCAATTTTTTCTGTCTTTTTTCAATAAAAATACGAAAGATAACCATTATTGAATGAAAACACACAAAAATGTATTTTTAAACATAGAGGGAGGGGGTTGAAAATCTAGGGGACAAATGACCCCAAGATAGACGGCCTGACAAGGGTCGCAACACCATAAGATAAAACCTAGGAAAAGCCAGGGCATTTAAATTAACACATAACCAATCCCTTCAATCATTAATGTTGACTTTCAAGTTAATTGGTCTATTTGAATTAGTTGTTTAGCTTAATAAATTAATTGCTTAAGTGATTTACATTAGATGATGAATTCCAGTGTTTAAGAAGTAAAAGAAAAACTACATTCGACATTCGGAGTGTTAAAAGCACATAAAATTCTGGTGGGAATTATTTTTCGCTCTGATAATTAATCAAAATCAAAAATTAAGACAATATTTAAGGTAAGAAATCACATTAAAGCACTCATAATAAATAGAGAATTTAGAAACTGACCTATTTATCAGCGGAACCTAATTAGTTCTTTGATTACTGACTGGTGTATACCTGTTCATTTACTTTAAGATTTTGGTTGTATGTTTGTATTTTATTGGTTGGAATCAGGGCCGTGTCCAGGATTTTCTTTCGGGGGGGGGGGGATAATTTACAAAATATTTTTTTAGGAGGTGGGGGGTTACAAAAAAACGCACTAAAATTTTTACATATTTATTTTTCTTGTTTATTTTTGTTATTAATATATTAATTAAATAACAAAAGTTAAGGCCTAATTTCTAATTTCTAATTTCAATAATAATTCATTAAGGCCTAATTTCTCTTGAACCTACTACGATCCCTTATCCGTGGGATAAAAACAAGAATCTAGGGTAAAGTAGGCTATCAATTTTTAGTTTAGATATATCTTATTCTCTTAGTTGGGATATAAAACGACTACCTCAATTAATTTAGAGACACCTATATGTTTTATCAATTTTCTTCTATCCCCCGAGTGGTAGTCCAAGTTAACTAATTGAATTGAATGCCATTCGAAAAGAAAAATGGACACTGTTGGAAAAACTTCCTTTCGAAAATCGGGATCATTAGCAACACTTTCGTCAATATAAATATTAGGATTTACGAGGATACTAGAACATTTTCTAAGCCACTCCCTCTAGGAAACGGAACATTCATAAAAAGTACTATAAATTGCTGAATTAAAAAAAAAGGATATCAAGGAAAATTTCTGCAGCCCCCTGGGCAATTTGATAAATACTACAAGAAACTTGATAACAGTTAATTACCTTAATAATTATAAAATCAATAGTAACTTGAATCATAGATGCAATTCTTGGGTTTAAAGGAGACGTGCCCCATGGTAAAAAAAAACTCTGAATCTAGCTTTGTTTGTTCTCTCTTAAATATGTCTTATGTCCAGGGTTAATATAAAGGCAAAGAGCATCAATTACATGAATATCGTGCTTGCTTTTTCTGTATCCTATAAAGTATGTTTTGACTGCAAATTATATTGGTTGATATGTTGACTTATCTTCCACTACTTAATTACTTCAAAGACAGTATCAAACAGCTTGTGGTAACGAACTGTAAGTAAGGGGCGATGCGGCTCAATAGTGATCAAAACTCTAAGAAACAGAGTCTTGGTAACAATAGATACATCAAAAAAATCTAATTTTGATGCTTATTCAGAATATATAAAATCCATCAATTTTTTTGAATTTAAAAAGCTTATTATTCCAATTAAACTGCCCTTGTGTTTCACGAGTCATTCTTAGATAATTGAAACAAAAGCTAAACTTTAGCGTAAAGAGCAAGGTATAGAGGGGGCAACCCCCCTCGTATTCTTAGTAATTTCTGTTCTTTTTAAATTTTAATGTTGCTCCTTACTTTCAGTTGAAAAAATTGTTTTCTTTTTTTTTAATGAAAAAAGGAACAACGAAATCATCAATTGTAATTACACTAATATTCTACTAGTTCTATCTTTGATTTTGGCATAGAGATAATGCTGGCAATAAAATACGTTTCATATTTATTGCCATGTTTTCTCTTCCTGATTATTGTTATTTTTCCCTCACGCATTAGCAATTTCACTAATCAGTATTTGCTTTGCAATTTAAATTCCTCTTCAGTATAAGTAGTGTACAAATTGCCCACATCCTACACCAGCAGTTATTTTACTTTTTCAAGTTTCACTTTCAAAAATGTTACTATATATACTGTGGACCTTTGCCTTATTGTAAAACGGACCTATTAGCACTTCAATGTAATATACAAAGGATTCCCATGTAAATCAAACCCCGTTAAACTCAACTCTCTTTCAGCTTAATCCCCATTTAACTCGACCTCCATTCAACTCAACCCTTGTTTTATCCAAACCCCTGCAACTCAAAGCCCATTTAACTCAAACCCCATGCAACTCAACTTTCCTTTAACTCAACCCCAGTAACTCAACTGCCTTGTAACTCATACCCATTTAACTCAACAACTCAGTCCTCATTTAACTCATCAGGTATACAATTCAACCTCGATTCAACGGAACCCTAATAAAATGGACTTGAGTTTGATGAAGGTTGAGTTGAATGGGGAATGAGTTAAATAGCGATTAGCTTAAACAGGGGTTGAGTGAATGAGGGTTGAGTTGAACGAATGTCGAGTTGAACGGGGTTGAGTTACATGCACACCATCTAAATGATGTACAGGACACCTGTACAAAAATTGTCATCTTTAGGATGATGCAAAAAAAAAAGGTAAAAAGAGGGTAAAAACAACCAGTATTACGCAGCCAAAGTTAACCTAGGTTTTTTTTTACCATTCTTAAAACTGTACCATTTTTCCGCAAATCTTGACTTTGTTCAAAATTAGGCCTAAATCCAAGCGCAAAATTTTTATTTAATTTTTTCAAAAGTTAAAATTGTAACTTATCAATGTGCGGTTTTGTTCAACTTGTTTGTAATGGCCTATGTTCATAACTGCGTTTAGTAAGAATAACGAGAATATTGAAAGAATGCTTTTATTGAAAGTTTTTATTGAGCAACAGCTATTTGAACTATCCAATACTTCAAGACGTGGCTCGTACAAAAATGGAAGTCCCAGAAAATTGAGCTGGAATTTTTAGTATATCTCTGTTTAAAATGGCTGCATATAACTTTGGTGTTATATGTCTTTGAAGTCTAGAAATCTTTCCAATATAATCAGATTTTACAAGAAAACCATTGAACAGCTTTTTTCCTCGAAGCGGGAAATGAGACAGTTTGGTTAAAAAGGGACCTAATAAAAGAATTTAATTGTATTTCTTTCATTATTTATTACGTAGTAACTGTAATTATACTTTACTATTAAGATGCAATTTTATAAATAGCGGCAAAATTGCACAATACAAATTCTAACTCTATCCATAGTTATATTAATTTTCAGAACTGTAAAAGCGGTACCGAACCTTATGGAATTTGTTTTTAATGATAGGAAATGTATTTTTCAAAGCTTAATTTTGGTGGGACAGAAAAATATCCAAGTTCATTTCCCATTAATAGTTTACTAGGCTGGTCTCATCCAAAATTAAAAGAACTGTCAGCCTTTAAGTGTCCAGCATAGAAAGAAACGGATCTAGTAACCTGAAAGGTTATTATAAAGGTTTATCTTTTTGCTCTTGAAAGGCTATTCCACTTTGATTTCTACTGGAATCGACGATACTTACTTTTTAAGTCTAATCACAAAATGAAGGTCTCTATTTCCGTTTCTTGATAAAGCAGTGGCTATTCTGGAGTTTATAGAGAACCAACATCGTCAGGACGGAAATTGCCTGCCATGGAGAATCCATGGAAAGCTTATCTTAATTCAAATTGACTAAAATTTATTTAGGTTTTAGTTCTCTATTCTACGAAAACAAAGAAAGGAATTCTTTTTATTGATACCTGGGAACACACTTATTTAAAATGATATGGTTCAGTTGTTCAGTTTCCCCGTCTACATAATAGAATTCTATTGCTTTATTCCAATATTATTTGAAAAAAACTACGTTTTCTAAAGAGTTAAAGAGGCTGAGTTACAAGGTCGAACCTTAAAACGTACAGGGATTAGGAGGCACAGTTGGGGGGCTGCCGCCCCCAAACCCCCGCTTTCGCAGCCTTTAAATAAAAAAAAATTTAAACTGAAAGTAAGGAGCGACATTAAATCTTAAAACGAACAGAAATTATTCCGTATATGAAAGAGGCTGTGCCCTCCTCAACGCCTCGCTCTTTACGCTAAAGTTTGACTTTCTCACAACTCTTTTTTTAAACAATAAAAACTTTAGCGTAAAGAGCGAGGCGTTGAGGAGGGCACAGCCTCTTTCATATACGGAATAATTTCTGTTCGTTTTAAGATTTAATGTCGCTCCTTACTTTCAGTTTAAATTTTTTTTTTATTTAAAGGCTGCGAAAGCGGGGGTTTGGGGGCGGCAGCCCCCCAACTGTGCCTCCTAATCCCTGTACGTTTTAAGGTTCGACCTTGTAACTCAGCCTCTTTAACTCTTTAGAAAACGTAGTTTTTTTCAAATAATTTCTGCACGTTTTTGTACAGTTTATTACTTATTATTGCTTGACTAACTGTTAGCTGATCGTGTCAGGAGTTAAAGTTGGGGGGCTGCCGCCCCCCAAACCCCCGCTCTTGAACATTCTTGTGTTAAGGCTTTTAATTCCTGAATACTCAAATCACGTCGTACAGGGTGCCTCCTAATCCCTGTACGTTTTAAGGTTCGAACTTGTGACTCAGCCTCTTTAACAGCCCCCCAACTGTGCCTCCTAATCCCTGTACGTTTTAAGGGTCGACCTTGTAACTCAGCCTCTTTAACTCTTTAGAAAACGTAATTTTTTTCAAATAATTTAAAAAAGAAACTGAGTTTCTTTTCAAAGTATATAAAAAAGTTGCTCTGATGGTGAATCGAACCCGAGTTTTCCGCCTGTAAGTCTGAAGTCTCAGCCGCTGGACTATACAAACACAATAGTCATTGTTGTTTAGCAAATAGAAGGTATTTTCGACGCAAGCAAATTCCCAAAAATCTTGATATGTGGTTTTTGGAAAACAGGGAAGGAGTGATCAGATTGAGCTGAAATTTCGACGATAAGCTCCCAGGCCCCAGGAAAGCTTATCCTCTAAATTTCAGCCCGATCAGACAACGTTAAAGGGGGGTTGTGGAGGGAAAAATTAACATGGGCTAATATAGGAAAACGAGGTTTTTCGTAAATGTAAATTCGGGGGATAATTTTTTCGGTCTGAAAATATCAAAAGGCCCTAACAGGTCGAATTCTGCTTCGAATGAGTCCTCATTCAACCGGATCCGGGGCCAACTTTGGCCTGTAGGCGTGGCTAAGAAAAAAGAAAAGAGATGAATTTTAAGTGGCTATATTTGGTTTTTTGAAAACAGGGAAGGAGTGATCGGATTGAGCTGAAATTTCGAGGATAAGCTCCCGGGCCCTAGGAAAGCTTAACCTCTAAATTTCAGCCCAATCGGACAACGTTAAAGGGGGCTGTGGTGGGAGGGTCCAAACTTCCGGCCCAGTTTACCCCATGAAGATAAAGTCGGAGGAGGATGAAATTTTGCAAGTTTCTCAGTTTGAGCTTGGGCTACAAAATGCAATTACCGCCGTCTCTCTGCGACCTCTAGGACCTGAAATCGCTTAACATTGTGGTGGGTCGCCTCTTTATAGAGGCACAAGTGTGCCTCCTTGATAGATGTCATGCCTTTTTTAGAATTATAATCTTTTGTGATACACTCAAGGAAAGGCTATAGGAAAGGCTCTAGGAAATATAGGAAATGCTATAGGAAAGGCTCAAAACTCCTAATTACAGAAGACTATCTGATCAAAACAGATATGCAGGCAGTATTGCCTATTGAATTAAAGACTCGTAATTTTTGAACAAACACACATATTTTAACAGTTTTTGCGTTTTTATTGTAAGAGTAAATTAATTAAATATAGCTCAAAGTTCCTATATTTTTATTTTGTTACTATTAACGGCGTTATATGGATCAGATTAGCTTTTTTAGTCAAATGCGCCTTGAATTTTCGTACATAATTTCTTTCATCTGAATTAATTTCTGACGAATGTGTAAGCAATCAATTGGCTGAATGAAGCTTTTAATCTAACCCTTTGATTCCAAACGGGGGGCGCAAACCGCACCAGTGGGGGGGGGGGCGTATCTAGGATTTTTTGCACAAAAAAGGGGGGGTGTTTTGCACAAAAAACGTAAAAAATGCATAAGAAATTTGTCTATTTCTATTTTTACGTTTTTTAAGAGTCAGACAAACATTTCGGGGGGAAGGGGCCAAACCCCCTAACCCCTCTGGATACAGCATTGGATGGGACATGGCAATGTATTGCTGGGTCATGGGCAGAACGTGCACCCTTCGGCTGACTAAACTTTAAAGCACTAATTAAAAAAAAAATATTTTCCATGTGGATAACATCACATTCATATGCATTTAAAGAGCAAAAGAGATACATGATAATACTACAATGACCTCATAAATTGTAAAAAAGGTATTGTTTTCAGACAGTATTTTTCATTAATATAAAATATGCCTAGAGGACGGCCTGAAAAATGATACTAAGTTAATGGTCTTTTATGCCTCCTTCAGGTGAATCCACGTAACATTTTTAAATAACAAAATTTAAATATAACAAGAGGGGTATTGGATTTTATAAATGTCTTAGTGTGACATGGCCGAAAATAGGTTGGTGACCAGCCCATCTAGTAAAGCAAACACGGCATTTCTACCATGGGAAATTAGTTGAAGCGGCTATTCAATTCCTATCCGTTTTAGCTTTTATTTCTTCATCCACAGTAAGTGTGTAAGTGTAAGGGTGTAAGTGTGACATTTTGTATGGGCTAATTTTGACATTTTGTATGACAAAGTAAGCTGTAAGTGTGACATTTTGTTTGAGCTAATTTTTGTGTGTTTTGAGCTTTAGGTTTACCCTTTACTTTTTAAGAAAGACTGATTGTGGATTTTGTACTTGTAGAATTTTAGCAAGTTCAGATTTTGCTTGTCGAGCAAAAAGTAATTTTACTTTAGGGAGTTATTTTCTGCATTAGGACAATTCGACGGCAACAGTGATTTAATTTTTTCTAGCTTACTTTGTTGCCACAATTAATTTGCTTGAAAAAAAGTGTTACTAAGTAATTAACTCTTTCATAGGACAAAAACTTATCCAATAAATGGCCATTACACAGAATTATTTTTCCGACTGGGAAGAAGACTTGCCCAACAAGAAGTGAATTCACTCAGTCATATTCAAAGCAGGGTTTGTCTTTTCTAATGAGGAATTTGTCTTTTCTTAATGAGGAATTCGTGTATATGATGTTATATTTATTTAAAAGAAAGCCACAGGATCATGACATAAATAAAACAATGTATTGTATCTACCTAATCGGCATTAGTTAAACCTGTATAAAACCAATAAAACGCCACAATTTCCAACATTCTCAGTGTACTAAAGTGGTCTCATCACTGGCTTCCTTACATATAGACACACCTGCGTCTTGATTACCTTGGTATTAACTCGAATTATAGCGCGGCTACTAATAATTCGATCTCGGAAGACGTCGCAGATGATAAAACAGCTGAGATGAAAAAAAAGTTTTTTTTTTATGACAGTTGAGAGCAAGGTTAAAAAGAAAATAACCTATCCTACATATGAATTTGGCTCACACTTATGCTAAATTAACCTATGCTCAATAGGAGAATGATTATTATGTCATATGTTAATGCTCTAGCTCATTGGTGTGAGATTAATTCAAAATAGCATCGAAAATAAACAATGAATTAAATTTGAGAGATATAGTATGGTGTATTATTTATACAAGAATTTTCGTTTAAAAGTTAAGCTTCTGAGAGAAACTTCAGCTTGTTTGGAAATGCACGTGCAAGGTTTTTTCGGGGGTTTGGGGATAAAATAGTCTTAAAATGAGGTGAAATAAATGAAAACTAGTGGAAATTATAGGATAACAGTAAGAATCTTGATATTTTGGAGGGGATCTCTCCAAATTCTTTCTCTTGCGAACATACCTGATTTTCTGTAGAGTGCTCGAAACCACTTCCAGCCTACGAAAAATTTTAAAAACAATTATGTCATTTTAAAGTGTTCTATTTAAATCTACGACATATTCTATGGTGATAGAAGAGGAATGTCTTTCAAGGAGTTAAACAACAAAGGAGTTAATGTGTCTCGAAGATTTGACTTTCAAAAAGGCTGATATTAGCATTACATGTTCAAAAATACTTCCAATTATTAATGAAAGATTGAAATCAAAACTAAGCCATCAAGGCGAGATTGAGCGATCTAGCCCTCCAGATTAAATTAAACTGGGCGTTAAATTAAATTAAAAATTAAATTCGTCTTAAACGCTAAAAACGTAATGTTTGATGGTTGCTGAAATCCTTTCAAAATTATGCATCTGTCAATTATGATCGTGTCATCAAAAACATTAGGTAAACTTATAAAGCTGTAAAGATGAAAATTTATGCGCAAAATTTTAGAAATTTTTGAACAAAGGTAGAGAGAATATGCTAAATGAGTCCAAGAAACAGATACTAAAAAAACAAAAACAGAACCCAAAACTAGGAAATGTTATGTCATGATAACAAGTGCTTTGAAGACCGAAGATCTTAACTAACAACCGTTGCAAAAATAGTGGCTGAAGAGAGGTGACTTTAGACTGTATTTGAAAGGAATAAAGGCCTTTACGAGAGGAGGGAAGCTACAAAAAAGGAGGTGAAGTCGCATTTTTGCTATCAAATGAGTTTTGGAATCTCAAGCTGATTTTATAGTAATCCTGACTTTATCAACTATTATAAGATAGTTCGAGTCTCTTTATTTATGAAGCTTCTTTATCAGATCCTATGTAGCCAATAAATGATAATGAGATAGCAAAATACCTTTCTTTTTTTAAAAAGTGTACGAAATTTTTTGTTTTTAAAGCCCATTTTTATTTGAAAGTTCCTGCTCATTTGGGATTCCGGTTTGCTAAATTGATAAAACTGAAAACTTCAGGTTATGCTCAAAATATCTTTTGAAATATAGTAATTTCAAAATTCACGCCACAAGAGAGGTACTGGTACAAAATGCAGAAGTACTATCTTTATAGATTTATAAAAGTTAGAAATTGACCACTACCAATTAGCTTACGAAATTATTCATAATTTCGCCAGGAAATACAAACATTATTTGTTTGTATTGTCAAAATCTTTTGACAAATATCGAGATATTTGTCGAGATATCGATATCGAGATATCAATATTTGACAAATATCGAGATATCTGTCAAATATCTCGCTACAAATAATTCCAAATGTCAAATTCATTATTATTATTATAAATACAGCTGGGAAACCGTTTACGACTAAGCTTAATAAAATGCTCGTTTCTGTCATTAACAGAAGGGAAAAGATTCATGGTTCAATGGCTAGTCAAAAGAATCATTATTGGGATCATTATTTTTCTAGTGTGCTAGTTTATACGGTATCTGGCCATGGAGATGATGATCCTGGATTGTTTTAATAGTCTTTGTACGATATTAATTTTATTTGTTTTTCTAATAGAAGTAAAGAGCAAAGTCCTTATTTAAACCGAACAAAAATAATTACCATGCAGCCTATATAACATTTATTTACCGAAATAGTGCGAATAAATCTACTTGTGATATTTTCCTGTGTTAGTATAAACGATTATGTAAAACTAGAGCTTTACTGAAAACACAAAACCCATGGATAAAAAAAAAACAGAACACTTCCTTTTTAAACCGTAAAAAATATCCCAAAGCACTTTATGTTTCTACTGTTGCACAAGGTCTTATATTTTTTTTTACTTTCCCGTAAAAAAAAGGGAAAAAGAAGATCTTGGCCCTGATAACTGACTACTTCTGTTTGTATAAAATGTCATAGCGTTAATCCCCCTGACTGTGACATGTCGAAGACGACTTTTCTTCAATTCTGCCCTGTTTAAGTTTTAAAACTCCTACCTTTTCAATCTAAAGAAAAAAAAAACTCCAAAGACGATCTCATTTTTACAAGCTCTTCCTAGCCTAATCTGGTGCACCTGTTTTTCCAAGAGCCCCCCCCCTCCTAGAGGGGTCTATATAGTCAAACAATTCTGGTATTCGTAAACCTAGAAGTTTTCTAGGTAATTGAATTCTGCAGATTTTCTTACTTCCCTCCTGATATTCAGAACGACACACCAAGTTTATTTAATGACAGGTGATCCTGCAGCTATGATCTTTCTAAAACGGAAAGCCGCTAAACATGTCAGAAAAAAACCGAGTTTAACGAATAAAATTTGCAGGCCTTAAAAACTTTTCATTCCAATAATACATTCTTGGGAAGTTTCTCAATATTTTATCGAATTTTAATCCTACTGCCTGCCTCATGTTTACAGGTTGAAACATGGAAATCCACCAAAAATAATGTCAAATCTTGTAGAAACGCCGTATCAATCTGAATTTAATCTTCTTATTTGTATAGAAAATTTGAGTTCATTAGACCATGTATAATGTAAATACTTCAATTCCCCCAGGGTTTCTTCAGGAAATCCGTCAAAGTGCGCGTGCCCAGACATCTGGCGTTTTACTTGGGGGTGAGGGATCCAGATGGTTGAGATGTTTTCTGTGAAAGCGTAGACCGTGTAGACAAGTATTTAAATAATTGGAAAGATGGGAGGGCGAAAGGGCTTTAATTGAGAAACGTGTTGTTCTTACGGAAGTTGGCACGGGTGAAATGTGTTGTATATCAAGATGCGAAATTTGACTTTGATACATGATACGTAAACAAGGGGTGGATAAAAGCACTCTAGACTTAAAGGCACCGTTTCGAAAAGCCGCATGAATACAAGAAATATAGAGGAGCAATTTATTCTTACCAATTCGGATACTACGATAAAAAAAAAATCTGGTGTTTTAACAGTTGTTACATTTAACTGATTTTGAGCAACATAATCGAACAGATGATTGTGGCTCGGGGACGTACGTTGGAATTTGTTTCTAGGACCCTCAGCTATGTGGGGGGGGGGGGTTCGAAGAAGCGGAGAGCAGAGTTTGTGAAGAAATTATAACAGACAAAAAATAAAGTTATTAGGGTGTCAGGGACTGCGGCGAAAGGCCACAAGGGTATTCAGACTCACATGTGCTTCAAGGATAGAAAAATTTGGTACATTCTTCTTCTACCCAATTTTTTTACTGCTCTGCGAGTAAAAATATTTTCTCCTTTTTTTCTGTATTTTTTTAATACGAAAAAAAATGAAATGTTGCAAAAATTCTTTTTGAAAAGCAATTTCCAATTGTCGTTTTTATGACTTGAATAAATGGCCTTTTCCTTTGCCATCATTTTCTTCCGTTATACGTGATAAGAAATAACTCTGAAGACGTTGTTACCTTTTTATCTAAACATGTAAGCAGAAGAATGTTCATGATCACGCGTGTTGAAACTTAAAACGAACAAAAATTAATGCTTCGCCGTTTGTACAGCATGTTTTTGAACAACTGTTTCACACTGTAAAAAAAAAATTGATTTCCAACAAAGGATTTTACTCGAATTCAAACAAGTAAAAAAAAATAATCAATTTTTCTGTTGGAATTGTGACTTGCTTATTGAATTCAAGCAAGTAAAAAAAAAAATCCAATTTTTCTGTTGAAATTGTGAGTTGCTTATTGAATTTCAACAAATTATTGAAATTATTAATATTTATGAACTTTTCAGTAGAAAAAAAGGAATTCTCGACGCAAATAGGTTATATTAATTAAAATGGCTTGGAGTTCAACAGTAAATTGAAATTTCTTGAATATCACGTTGAATTTGTCTATGGTGCCCAAGGCCGTATCCAGGGGGGGTTACCCGGTTTGAACCCCCCCCCCCCCGAAATTTTTGACCGAGTCGAAAATAAGTCGAAAACTAGTAAAACCTAGGTAAAAATCAGTAAAATTAGTCGAAAACTGAGTCAAAAATTAGTAACCCCCCCCCCCCGAAAAAATATCCTGGATCCGCTCCTGATGGTGCCATTTAAAGTGAATTTATGTACAAATATTCTTACGAATATGTATAAATTTATGTACAAACATTTGTAGCTTATGATTAATATTTCATACTTTATTATCATATGAATTTTGTAATTACTTATGACTTATGGAATAATTACAGTGTATTAATAAATAGAAACAATATTTTTTGGCTTTTTCTAAATATGTACAAGACCGGACTTATTAAATTTTAATATCGTACTTTACGGGATTATTTCTGTATGATTACTTACTTGGGTTTCGCTGGAAACCGACGATTCCACTAAACTTCATGATGAGTCGAAAAGTCTGCCTCTGAGCAGGAGAAGGACCTTTTTGGGCTTATATCTAAAACTTGTCATTGAGGACCATTCCTGGCAGCTGTTAGAACATCCAACTAGTTTATTGTTCAACAAGATTGTAGACCTAATAAATTGAAAAACGACAGTGATGGAAATTCAATTAAAGAACAGGAAATCCAACAAACAAGATGGACATCAAATAAGGATCTTAAAATCCAACATGTTATGTTTAAAAATTCAATTCAGGTATGGGTATCCAATATTTTTGTTTCTCAACAGATTGGATAATGGAATTCCAAAATGGTCCCTAATATTCAATTTAAGCTGTTGAAATTCCAATTTTGCTGTTGATAAAAATTACAAACAATTTTCTATTAATCTCAAACAATTTTTTTTTACAGTGGAAACAAACCGGCTCTTGATGTTCACCTATATTTTTAAAATTCTTAAAAACTAGCGCTTTACTGAAAACATAACCCGAAATAACAAAATAGAATTAGAAGCAAAAAAAATCCTTAAGTGCAGTAGAAAATCAACGACTATAAATTTATCTGCACAGTTTTAATTCTCTAAAAAACTCAGGCAAGCTTAGTATTCAGTTAACTCATTTTCTTGTACGTTTCCTAACCATTTTATTAACCAATTAAATAAAAAAACAAGTTTTTTTCAACTGAAAGCAAGGAGCAAAACTAAAACTTAATACGATTATAAATTAATACGTCTATGAGGGGGGGGGGTGCTCCCTCATCAAGTCCTCACTCTTCACGCTAAACTTTCATAGTACTTAAAACAACTTCTTATTGTGATTGAACGGTTCTTGCGTTTCAGGATTCGTTCTAAAGGAATTAGGACAAAAATCAAATTTTAGCGGTAAAAAGCGAGATATTGAGAAGGGAACAGCGGTAGCAGCCCCCGTTATATACAGTATATATTCTATTCGTTTAAATTTTTAATGTTGCTCCCTACTCTAGAATAAACTTTTTTTTATTAAATTTGGGATTGTTTTAGAAACAATGCTAGCAAATCTGCCTCCTCCTCTATGGAATATTCTCCCCCACCAAAATGTTCTCAATGGAAGCTCCTTCTGTGATCCCCCCCCCAGGAAACCCCCCATAAACAATTCTATACTCGCTGAAAATTCCCCAAGAACGTTTCCTGTGGACAATTCTGCCTGGAAAATTCTCTTTAGCCCACTTTCATTTGTAAAAGACTTTTTATAATTTTAGTTTCTGATCGTTTTTCAAATTAGGTCGGAAATTCCCCCTCCGTTTAAAATTTTCGAGAAATTCTCCCCCCCCCGCTCCCCGATCGAAAGCTTCTCCCGCGGAAAACTCCCCAAGGAAAATTTCCCTCGTGGGAAATTTCTAGTTGAGATTTTTTCCCGCAGAAATCCGCCCTCCAAAGAAAAATCCCCCGGACAATTCAAGCCCCGTTGGAAATTTCCAACAAACAATTCTGTCGGAATATCTCCACATGTAAGATTAAGTCGCCAAAGAGAAATTAAGACACAAAAAGGATTTCGTATAGGCATTCGGGCAAATTCTCCCATGTAAAATTCCCCCCGAAAATTTCATTCCTTGAAACTCACCTCCCCAGAGAAAATTCTTCCCGTGGAAAATCTCTCTGTATATAATTCCCCTCCCCCCGAAAAATGTCTGTATACATCCTGATAATAAATACTATACGTAAACAATGGACAAATTTCGTAACTTACAGCCTTTTATCAAGAGGTTGTACTGTGTCATGGCATCCCCAGAGGTATAGTTATTGGACATTTCAACTATGCTGAACAAAATGACTATTTCAAAATTTTGTTCAGATGATTTGGGGGAAAAGGGGTATAAGAGAAGAACTAGTTACCCTTCACTCTTTTTGGTCAGTTAAAAAGGACACTAGAACCTTAAATTTTCGTTTGAGAGAGCCCTCTCCCGATCTTGTACAACCATTGGTTCGATATAGTTACCCGATGGGAAAGAAAAAAAAAATAATAAACACCCATCCATGGTCTTTCTTCTGGCAAAAAAAAGCAAAATTTCACTTTTTTGCACATGGGTGCTTGATGCCTCTACGCAGTAGGGTTCTCTGATACACTGAATCTGATGGTTTGATTTTCATCAAGATTCATTAACTTTATGGGGATGATCCTCTCCTTTCTTGAAAATCGTGCAAATTTTCTCAGGCTCGTAGCTTTTGACAGATAACATTAAACTTAAAGCTCATTCTTTTGACGTATCTAATGTTATCTAAATTTTATTTCTTAGAGTGTTGGTTGCTATTTCTCGAGTCGCTCCTTTCTCAAAGTTTGTTACCACGAACTGTTTGATTCTCTTACAAACATTTGAGTTGAAAATTTTGTTATTTAAACACACGCGTATATATAAGCCCTTCTATTTGAAAGAACTTGTAATGCATTTCTTTTTTTATTACCAAGCTGCTTTTCGTTTTTTGAATTTCGCTAGAGCATTCGTTTTTTGCTCTTTAGTGGCTTAGTATCTGAAGAAAGAATCTGCAAGTCTTTCGTTCCACAGGGCTTAAACATTGCTGAACGCAGTAGCTGTCTTTTGAATTTCAATGCGCATTACCCTCTGATAAAATTCCTTAGCTAGGGTGATCTTTATTTGCTTTTTGTCTATAAAGTAGTGTGAGGTTTCCACTTTCTTTGCCGAAAAAATGACAAATGAAACAAAGTATCTTTCATAGTTTAGATATAGTGTAATTGGGTAAAATCTTGCCTTCTTCAAAGGCGTTTGAATCTCTCGGGAGCTGGGGAAACAGCCTTAAAGTCTTGTTTTGACGTTAGATTAAAGAAAAAGCATGACTGTTCCTAGACAAACTGGCATTTTTTTTTTTCTTGATTATATTTAAAGTTGCGAACAGCCATGACAAGAAAATTTTCTGGAGCAAAGGTATGGAGATTAAGAAGACTCATCTGCTTTTATTAAGATAAAAATATATCTTACTTTACGGGAAGGATGTGTTTGTCTCTTGTTTAATTGAACGACTTCACTGTTTCAGAAGGAATTTTCGTTTATAGGAGTGAAAAATGTAGTACTGTACACTGTTTCAATGACATAAACTATGCCTTAGAGTTAAAAAAAAATTCTTTAAAATTTTTCTACTCTTTAAGAAATCTTCTGATCATTAATTTGTTTTGAAAATTCAAAAATAAAAATCATGTTTAAATCAGAGGTTAGTTTAACAATGGTTTTCATGTAAAAAAAAAAAAAAAACACTCTCAGAGGTGCTTTACTTTTAAAAAAAATTCTGTAATAGTACTTCTTTTTTAAATGAACTATTAAGGTACTAATTTAGAAAATTAAGTATTTCAGTAAATATTATAGAATTTCGGAAGAAGGATACGTTATCGTGTTATACAAGTCAAGGGGGCGCAAATCCAAGAAATGTCGTGAACCCAGTGGTGGTTTTAAGGCCTGGGCAGGGAGAAGGGGAGCTGCCCCTCAAGTTTTTCTGACATCTGACACAAAATTCCTTTTGTTTTATGTTTTTACACTCCTAAGGCACTTAATTGACTAATAATTGTCGCAATTATAATTTTTCCATACCTTGCTCCCCCAGTTAATGAGGCTTATAACTGTTACTGGCTGAACCCTTCAGCTTTAAAACAATTTAAGGTAAAGAAAAGTTATTCAACCTTGCCAATTTTAAAATTTCATGTGGTCAATATTTTTAGCAGTTTAGAATTCTATATGGCATTATGCAATAGGCTCAGGTGTGTCAAGTGATTATGCTATTTGTGTGCCTTCTTTAGACAATGGGAAATGACAACCATTTTCCTTCTTGCCAAGACTCAATCCAATCTAATAAAAGCAAATTATATAGGACAGAGAAACACCTTGTTGACGTACAAGACTTCGAAAAGGAGCGTCTGAGTTTGTTCGTCATATTACTTCAACTCCCTTCAATTGTTAAACTTTGAGCATCATTACAACTGACATGAAAGACAAAAAAAAAAATCTTCCAGCCCTTTTTCTTTTCTAATACTCTTGATGGATGGAAGGAACAAAAATCAGATTACAAAATGAAAAATTACTATAGAAACAGGAGGGAGGGTCTTTGTAATGGAAGACGTTCATCAGTAGTTAAAAAAGCAAAGGCTAGGCCTGTCAGGATAGATCAAAAGCAATGTTCATATTTTGCTTCGTGGCAGATTCCACAGTTTAATTTTCAAAGTCAGTTAAAATTACATTAATTTGAAATAAAAATTTGAAACTCATATTGACAGTAAGTTGTACTTGTTTATCACTTCCCCAGAAAAAAGAAGAAACGAACCAAGGGGCAGAACAACGGTCAGATTTCTAAGGTTTCTGTTGAACACGGCTGTTTTTCAAAGCCAGTTCGAAAAAAAGCCAATAACCGGTAGTAATATTGTCCCTGACAGCTCATCTAGGCACCAAGCCGCTTGAGTTCAACGCGGCTGCACCCACGAACTGCCCATCCCACTCTCTTCAGAACTTTATCTGTATTATTTTGACTAAATGGTCTGCAAAGGAGTAAGAGTACAACTTGGTGCCCAAGATTAGACTAGGATGATTTTATATTAAACGGCCTGGGAATAGTATTGGCCCGTAAGTAAGCCTTAGGTGCTTCAGCGCTGCGATGAGTTTCATGCAACAGTAGCAGTAGTCTAACAACCTAAAAGAGGGGTTCCGTCCCAGTGACAAAAGTGACTGTGGTAGTATCTCAAATCAAATAGCTCAGATTATAATTCAAGAAGACGGCTTCTATGCACAGTTCCCAAAGAAATTACTGCAGAGTTCATGTTTTCAGTCTCTGTGGTGACTGTGTTGTGGCTTTGGGTTGACCTTCCTTCAGATAAGCTTAGAAAATGCGAGGAAAATTAATTTACCTCTCTAGCTCGATAACATTTACTCTAAGGAGCATTTTATGCCTAGCCTATCTTCATCAAGCAATTACTTTGTCTCATCGCTTATAGGAAGTTTTGTAAGACGGTGTGAGTAAACTAAGAAACTTTCATTGCTTACGTAGCTCCAGTTAGATTTCAAGCAGGATCAAAATTCATTAGAATCGTAAGTTCTACTTTAACAATTTCCTATTTCTATTTGGCAACCGAGAAATTTGGATTTATGCCAAGTCAGGGCTTGACGGAGACAGAGTAATAGCCCAATATATATAAAAGCTTTCTAAAGCCGGCTTTCTGAATGTGTTCAAGTCGACAATTACAGGATAGGAGAATTGTTTTTTTTGTGCTGTTCCCAACAGGGAACTCAAGATTTCATACAAATATAATATTTTGCACATGGAAGCAATCAGTCAGCTGAAGTAATTTTAACTAGTAGTAGTTTTAACTCTTCACCTTAAGGAGCTTATAAAGCATTTATTTGGCTTTTTTTAATTAGATTTATTGCCAAAATTTAAGCGGGCATGCATCAAATTGATCCCCTCCATGGAGCAATCAACAGGGGACAATAACAAAAAAGGCAGGCTACATTATTCTTTTTGACAAAGTTATGGTAATTGCTTAGTAAAAGAAAGTGTAGTTAAAACGTGGTCTTTGCGTGTGTTTTTCGTCATTACTCAATTTCGAAGGGCGATCCACTCTCCTTCACCTAGTGTATATCTCAGTACGCCACTTGTTCCATCACTCGTGGTAAACCATGTACCACGCATAGGTTCATTTCAGTCACGTCACACTTCCTCATTCGATGTATGTGTAAAGTATTTAACATCAATTCGAGAAGCATTTCCGGGTATCTCCTTTCTTAGTTAGTTGGGCAGTTATGCGTCAATGATAGCGGTCCAGGGGGGAGCTCTTGGGACTAAAAGCTAGTCGTGGGACAGGGGTCGTTCCCAGGGCTGGAACTTCCGTACCATGAAAGTTACATTCTTCGCTCATTTCTAAAGGGAGTCCATCTTTCACCTTCGTCGTAGCTAGTTGTTCTTGTGCTACCTTATTTTCTCTATGTGCATTCTCACGTTATTTAATAAAGACCATGTACCAACGTTTATCGTCTATCTTTGGAATTTACGTAAACCATCACATCTGCCAATATAATAAGGGTATATGGAAAGGACTTAAATAGAGGTTTACAGAGTGGTGGCAAGCGGTTAAGACTAGTGGAGCATATATCACTAGGGGAAAACCTCCAAGTGACATTTGAGTGACCGTTGTAAGTACTTACGACATCTTACGCTACATACTGGCAACATATTGAAGAGCTATTTCGCCCGCTACCAAAATTGCTTGTGATATTGAGCCGCAAATACTACAAAAGACTGATAAAAAGGCATCGAAATGTTACGAGGTATTGAACTTTTTTCTATTCAAAGCGCCTTCTTGAGAAACACTTTCTTTTAAATGAACATTTTGAAATAGGCTGTTACACAATGCCCAATATGGATTTCCTCGCGATAGCTTCTACATACTAATTCAAATTTCTACAACTGAGAGTCTCCGGTTCATTTCTACCTTCACTTAGCCATTCTACGTTTGGTGTTTTTTTTTACATGATTTTATACAGTCGACGTGCGATCTACATTTGACAGTTTCCAACCAAAATTTAACATTTTGAATTCGATAATCGAAAATTAATTCTCATTTGTGACTACATTTGACGCTAGTGATTTAATTGAAACCAACTACAATTGGATCTGGAAAGGACTATCTTTCGTAAGTGATTTACCACGATTAAACAACCCAGTAAATTTTATTATACCCTTGCTGTTAGAAGTGAAGTTATTGCCCAAAATTTAGCGTCCGTAATTAAAGAACGGTGTTTAAAACAAATATTTAAATTTTTAGAATAACTGCTTTTCAAATTTTAATCTCAATATGTCAGTTTTTATTCCTATTCTCGATCCGGCGGAAACTGGATATAACAAAAAGGTTGCTTTTGATTTTGTAAAACAGTGGAGGGGAAATGGCATATTGCCACCTCTTTTATTTGACTCAAATGATCCTGATTTCGATCAAGATGAACTTTATGATTACCTTCAAAAGATCAAGACATGGGTCCCAACAAACCCTCCAACTCCCCTGAGCACCACCCCAATTAATCCTCCAATAGAACAGCCTCAACAGTCCCAAGTAATAGGATCGCTAATTGACCCATTTTTTTAGTAATAACGCCACTCACAAAGTCATAAAGTTGAAAAATAATTAAGTTTTTTACAAAATTTGTTACAAAGTTACAAAAAATTGAATTTGTTGCAAAGTTAAAAAAAAAAAATTTCAGTTGTTGTTAAATTGGTCTGATTCAAAAGCTTTGCGCCATTTTTGGCCCATGGTTTGTTTCGCTCCTTTTTTTTGGGAATCTAGATCCCACGATTATAAATTTGTCAAGTTTAAAAGGTGGATTACTTGTAGTATATACCCCAGGCAAAATAGTAGGCAACATGGTTGCAGAGTTTGTAGGCGTGGCTCAATTTAAGGAAAAGGGTATATCTATTCTATAGAAGGATGCAAAGATTAGGAAGGTCATTTAGGGTGTCCTTAGAAGCCAGGGATGATGGTGTAGTTCTTGGAAGATTTGCTCTAATTTTATTCAAGGAGTGGATCAGACCGTCCTACAAACGGTATTTGTTAGAGAATAGTGCAGAAATTTTTTTTTTTTTTTTTTTTAGGTGATGCGTATAAGGTTGCAATACAATATGAACAGATAGAACAGATAGTGGGGAAAGGAGACACGTCTTCTTTGTCCGATGAATTTCTTTCTGCGCTGACGAGGGTGAAATTTGGACTCAATGATAATGAGAAGGCACTGCGAGATGGTACTGATTCCTCGCAGGGAGGTTTGGCTACCCAGGAAAAGGGAGCTGGTTCTGAAGTCCCGTGTGATGGTAATGATGCCTCACGGGATGGTTTTTTTTTTTGTTGCACTGCGAGATGGTACTGATTCCTCGAAGGGTGGTTTGGCTACCCATGAAAATGTAGCTGGTTTTAATGTCCAGTGGGATGTTCCTGATGCCTCACGTGATGGTTTTTTTGTTGCTCGGCGAGATGGTACTGAGTCCTCGCAGGGCGGTTTGGCGACCCATGAAAATGGTTCTGGTTTTGATGGCCCGTTGGTTTGTACTGATGCCCCATGGGTTGGTTTTTTTTTGTTGCACTGCGAGATGTTACTGATGCCTCGCAGGGCGGTTTGGCTACCCAGGGAGAGGAGGCCGGGTGTAATCTCTCGCATGATGAGTGTGATGCCTCACGGGATGGTTTTAATGCGTAGCGCTAATAGTTATGTAGAGATATCAACAGTAGTACTGCCATTTGTCGAACCACAAGTTAGAAGAGAAAAACCAAATAGGTCTAAACCGAGGCGTTCCGCAGCAATAAAACCCCGAGGATTTTATTGGGAATAATATCTTAACGTCATTGCTGCATTGTATGATTTTTGGAGTTTCTGCAACTTCATTTATTTGTAGCTGGTATTTTCAGGATTAATTAGCCTTTCCCGGTCATTCCTTTTGCCCTAATTCAAAGTTTATACATAATCCCAACTTTCATTGTCCTCATCAAATTCAGGGGTATGGGGAACAAGTCTATTTTAAAGTATACAAAGAAAAATGAAGTGTTAAAATATCCAGTTTCCGACTACTGTTATTAGTGTGGTTCGTTTATACTATGTAAGTTTTTACTTATGCAAGTATTGTGTAGTGTTTGTATTATGTAATTGTTTACTAGTTCATGCTGTAGAATGTTAGTAGGCGAGAAGTGAATAATTTGGGAAGAGAATGTTTTGAATTCAATTAAAGTTTGGGGGTTTAATGAGAAGGGGATACGCCAAATTTGGAAAATTTAACTTAAAACAGGGGGGAGAATCTGTAAAGTATTTAACATCAATTCGAGAAGCATTTCCGGGTATCTCCTGTCCGAGTTAGTTGGGCATTTATGCGTCAATGATAGCGGTCCAGGGGGGGAGCTCTTGGGACTAAAAGCTAGTCGTGGGAAAGGGGTCGTTCCCAGGGCTGGAACTTCCGTTCCAGGAAAGTTACATTCTTCGCTCATTTCTAAAGGCAGTCCATCTTTCGCCTCCGTCGTAGCTAGTTGTTCTTGTGCTACCTTATTTTCTCTATGTGCATTCTCGCGTTATTTAATAAAGACCATGTACCAACGTTTATCGTCTATCTTTGGAATTTACGTAAACCATTACATCTGCCAATATAATAAGGGTATATGGAAAGGACTTAAAAAGAGGTTTACATATGTAACACTTCTACCACTTGTAACTAATTGCAAACGATTTTTGAAAGTCGGTCACCCCTCAAATAACTTTATTACGAACCTGCAAAGCTAAGAGTCAATCAAGTGCTTTGACGCACCAGCAGAGTCATGATAATATAGCTAAGTGAATTGATGCGACACCCAAGGGGTCTTTGTCGAGATTTTAGTCCGATTTTTAATTAAAATTTTTTAGCTATTAGAAGTAATACCCACTTATAAGATGTTACATACAACAGATGAGGAAACTTCGATGCCCAAATGAAAAAAATAGAAAAAAGAAACACTAAGGAAAACCCACCATTTGACCTTGAGGGCGGAGCTCCGGTTAAGGGAAATTCTTTCTTATGTCTTTTTATCCATTACAGGCGAACAAACACATATTTTTTTGTAATTTTTCATATTTTCAGAGGGAGGGAAGATCAAATCCAGACCTTCTCCCTCTCCTCTTAGGTAGGACAACCATATATGACAGCAATGTCAGAATAGGACGCATGAAAATACAGTATAAAAGAAAAGTAAATGCTTGTTATTTATTGCCTTGTTTTACTTATATGCAACTGTAAATTGTGAGCTGAAATATTTTTGACAAATTAACAAAAAAAATCACTAATTAAACTAATGGATGTCTTCAGATTTGTGTTGTTGCAGACATGACAAGCCATCTTTCAGCACGGCTATGCCACTTGACAGCTTACTAAAAGAACACTTGCGATCCCAAAGTGAATTCAATTAGCCAATGAAAACAACGCCGTTCCTTTGTCATCGATTCACCAGACCTTATCATTCATGACAAAGTTTTGTAAGCCAAGGAATGAAGCACTGAGCATGGAAGTGTACGCTACATCGCGTCTTTGTTTCCAACATTGTTTCATGTGCCTCCAAAAATTCCAACGCTCTAGCTCCCTGCCCCTAAGCCTCTGGTGACTATTGGCCTTCTAGGTCTCAAACTGCATCTTAAATGTTTGTACTTTTTAGTTTTTTTCGATCGATTTCAGTAGGACAATTAACTTTATCTAATTTACGAATTTACTTAGTATTACTTTATAAAATGTGTATACTATATTATGTAGTTTACATTCTATATACTGTATACACAACGCAACCGTTGGCATATTCCCTTGTTCTAAACGCTGCTTACTTAATATGGAAGCCTATCAACTTGAAAACTCACGGATTTTGTGAAGTAAAATGTTTTTAGGAAGTTAGAAATCACAGAGTAAGATATAAGCTGAATTTTATTCGCAACTTATTTAAAAGCAGAACCAAAAACTAACAGATGAAATGACACTTTACCATAAAGTAAATGAGACTTAAAACTATTTTTTCAGCATCAGTTGCTGCCTTCTAAAAGCCTCGGAAAGTTTTTATTGTGGCATTGGTCCTAATTCCTCTCCCCCTTGGAGTCTTATAGTCAAAACGTTGTCGGAGAGGATACATTATGCTTATATTTAGATTAATACCCGCTAAATAGCCTAATAGGGTTAACGGTGTTTAAGAAACGCCTATTGTGCCAAATATTTATTATATAATGGCTAACTAAGACTTTTGGTAGTCAGGTCAAGGCAGTAGCAGACCTAGACCTGGCAAGATAAATCAAGGAAATATTTTGTATGGTCTTGACCTTTGACAGTGTCAAACAACACGACTAACTGAAAATTTTGAATGAATAACCTATGGAATTGCAGGACATCAGTGGGGAAAAAGTGCTCAAAGGGCATCTAGGTGTCCTCTGGTCACCTAAAATACACTGTAGTTCTCAGAATATGTAATATGAATGTTCATCTCCTTACTTTTTACGACCGTCGATTCTACATGACGAGGCTAGGAAAAACATTACTTGGAAGACGCTCATTGGCCTTCATTTAGTCCATACTTGTGCATAGGCACCTATTTCTTTTCTATATTCTTAAGTCTGGTGAATAGCGGAAAGAAACTGTGATGACAGTAAGTAAAACCGGAAAACTAATGTTACAATTTGTTTTAACTTTATTAACTATTTTCTGAAACTCAGGAAAAACTTTTAACCCCTTAAGCAACACTCAGATCAGCCTTGTTAGCAATAAGGTGGGATGCAACTAGAACCCGGCGCCGCGCCGGCGGATCGACCGAACGCCGCCAATGAGAGGCCCGGTCGAACGCCGCCGAAGTGTCGTAACGCCGCCGGCGCGCCGCAGGCAAGCCGCCGCCGGCAGAGGTGGTGGCGTTCGGTCGACATCAAATTAGTTTTAGGGCAATTCATTATTGCGTCAACCGCAAAGTCGGAGCTTTTCCTTCTCGTGTGGTTTAGTATTTCGATTTTCCTGATTAGAGATCAAGCAGAGCTTGCACTATCTCCGAATTATCGGGTATTTCCCCGAAAATCTATGTGTCACCCCGAAAAAAAATTTGGTTCCCCGAATCCCCGAAAATCACGCAATCACGGTGCCACCTCTAGTGATTTATCACCAGTGACTTTCCCTGCCAAATATTACTTTGTATACCATAATTCTTCACTGCTCTCTTGTTCATTAGTTTTCGGCTCTTTTGTTACTTTGCATCAAAACTAGACAGATACAATATGCTATTGCAAATATTGTAATATACACAGTTCTTCATATGTTGACAAAAAAAGTATCCCCTTTTTGAAATGAGTTTAAATCATTTCGAATGCAGTTTCCCAATCGCTATTTCTTACATCATTCGTAGTCAAGAATTTTATTTTCAAGTTGAATAGAATTATAGAACGCATTAACTACTATACGGCTTCAGCCTTTTGTTGGATTTTGAAATTGACAGCTGACAGATTGTTTCTGCAGCTGAATTGTAAGTTTGCAGATTTTTTTGCTGTTGTTATATAAGATTTTCTTAATGTTTAATACTCAATTATTGAACGCCTGATATAAAATACAATCTTCTTTCTGGAACATTTTTAGCCCCCCCCCCCCAAAAAAAAAAACAGCCTTCGATTGAGACAAAATTTAGCTATAAACTAAGCTATGTACAAGGTTAGGGAATTAAAGATTAAACCCGAAGTTACCCCAAAAATATGATTCATAAATAAATTGTAAATTAATGCCTATAGGGGAGGGGGATAGGGGGCTATCATTTTTAAATGATAATACCTAATTTTTTTTATTGAAAGCAAGGATGGCTAAAAGATAATTATTTTTTTCATTTAAAGTGGAGACAGAAAAAAATGATATCAAATTCCCTGGGAAATCATTGAAATATTTTGATAGACCCAGGGCCCTCGATTGGGACTTGTTCATTGTCTTGGGTATTTTGCGATTTCTCGTATGCTACTGGCCTTAGTTGGCTTTTGTGTGTGCTCCCTTTTAGTTCGATTCTTTGGATCTTATGGAATGCCATGGCGAATCAGTCACTCAGTTTTCCAATAATTTGAGGTATATCTGGATAATTTCGACATTTTTGTTGATGTTTTTGTACCCCTTTACTCATATCCTCAAATTTTTTTTCAAGGAACACTAAGCTGTTTATCGTTATTTTGTGTGTTTGTTTGAACCATATAGTGACCTTGTTAATCATTCAGTAAATTATTTTTCTAATGAAAGCTGAGACGGTATCCTATCAAGGTGGTATCCAGAGGGGGGGGGGGGATAGGGAGGTATTATATTTAAATGATAATAGCTCGAAATTTTATTCATTGAAAGCAGGGATCCCAAAAAGTTAATTTTTTTTTAATTTAAAGCAGAGACGGCATCCTATCAAGGTGGTATCCAGAGGGGGGGGGTATTGAGGTATCAAATTTAAATGATAATATCTCGATTTTTTTTAAAGCAGGGGTGCCAAAAAGCTAATTTTTTTTTAAATTTAAAGCAGAGACGGTATCCTATCAAGATGGTATCCAGAAGGGGACATATGGAGTTGTTATATTTAAGTGATAGTACCTTGTTTTTTTTATTGAAAGCAGGGATGTCAAAAAGTTGAAAAGTTGACAAAATTAACAAGATTTTCGTGGGCTATACTTGATACAGCACTTGCATGGTTTTATCGTCCAAAGGGAAAGGGACATATGCGTCCAATCCGGTTTTTTTTTCTTTTTATGAAACTGGTTTACTTTGAAAACATTCATTCATATGTACCAGGCAGATTCACACTAAAACGAATTGGTGTGACGAAAGGGATATCGACATCCCCACCTAACGTTGCGCTCGAGTAATAAGGGCGCCCTTGGTCCAGTGCCCAAGTTACATTGAAAGGCCAGGTCATAAAAAAGCTTTCAATTTGGGAGGTTCAAGGAGGAGTCTTTGACAGTCTTATGACCTCAGGGTACTAGATGTTGCATCGTTCTTACGTATCTACAGTGGTTTAGAAAATTCGATCACCCCACAAATGATTACCAAAAATATCCACAAATGTAACATTTGAAATACTATAACACTTTTTTCAAAGCTTTGAAGAAAAGCAAAAAAGCCTAAATACCCCTTACTACGCTTGAAAGCTATTTTAAAAAGAAACTCTTTGGCGATTCCATGGAAATGACCAAATCAGAAGGTTTGAACTTGGGTGGGGATCGAAGAGGAGTCTAAGTATTTTGACCACAGGTGACTTATTGTTGCGACTTTCTTAAATTTGGTAATTCTTGTGAGCATTTGGTAATCAAAGCTTAAACTCAATAACTGATACTAAGTGTCCTAACATTTTGCTTGGATTAAAACATTTCAACATCTTCCTGGAGTTACTTCAGTCTGCATATTATTTCATTTAATTACACTTAAAACGGATGAGCTTTTCATTTTTTACCTAAGAAAATAGCTGGTCTTCATTTTTCTTCATAGCCAATAAACTATTTATATATACAGTATATATACTATTTTAGATACAGTTTATAATTTGACTGATATTAGGTATTTATCAGTTTATAATTTGGAATGAATCCCCAAAAGAAAAAATAACTAATATCCAAAAGAGCAGCCAAAATTCATAAAAAAGCAGCAGTTCAGCCTTAGCCTACATGACATACATTCTATAAAAAAGCCACAAAAAAAACTTTAAAATGTATTTTTTTTTAAATTTTAATTAAAAACCAGTTTTTATTAAAATAAGGCTTCTTAGTAATCAAAAACAGCAAAAAAACAGACCACCATAAAAAATAAAATTCACCCATTTAAAATTTTTTAGAGTTGAAAAAAAAGATGTAGGCAAAGGGAAATATGAAAAAATTAAGCTTCTAAGTTCAAAGTTATATTCAAAGTTTTTACCCAGATAACTGACGAATTTTGTGATACGGTAGTTGAAGTTTTATATGCAGTAATGCTCGATGAAAAAAACTACTAATTTTTATAATTATTTATATTAAGAATACATAGCTAATGAATACTTCAACTACTCGTATTATGCAAGGGTTCTGAAACGCCACAGCCATTTCGTTTCTATCAGATTTCTACTTCTCTTGATGAATAACGAAGAAGACCAGTTTCCAGCCAGCGACTTGTGAATTTTTGAATTCATGAATAGGTTCAAATCTGTTGTAAATTTAAGCTGTGATTTGAGAAAGCCTGATGAAAACATTAATGTTTGCGGTCAACATTGATCGCGCCGGCGGCGCGCCGACGAAATCTTACCGGCGGCGCGCCACCGGCGTCTTACCGGCGGCGTGGCGTGCTGTTTTTTACCCCGCCGCCGCCGGACTTCCCTCATCGGCGCGGCGCCGGGGTCTAGATGCAACCGACCAGAAACCACAGTTTGAAAAAAAAGAAAAAAGGAGCCTGTATTATAAAAACTGAGTCAGGTGCATTAGCTGCATTAGCTGCTGCATTAGCAAGCTGCAGCAATAATTGCTGCATTAGCAAGCAGGTTTGCAAATGTTGTAAAGCTTGATAATCCAGAAAAAATACAGAAAACATTAAAAAGAAAATTGTGGCCAATGGCAAGTAAATGTTTATGAAAGGAAGCCATCTCTAGTCCCAATTACGACAATATTCTGGATTAAAAAGAACGTTGTTTAAAATATGAGGGGGTGACCCCGTCACATGCATAAAAATTTCCGTTCCTTTTAAGGTTTAATGTTGCTCCTTACTTTCAGTTGAAAAAAACTTTTTTTTTTATTTAATTTTTGGTCGTTCTTTAAATAATGCTGGGAAATCCGACTCTCCCTCAAAGGAAAACTCCCTTGCTCCATGAAATACCTCAATGGAAAGATACTCCCACGGAATCCCCCCTACCAGAAAAATCCTCCCTCCGAAAAATATCGGTATACTTCCCAGTAAAAAATACTATGTGTAAACAATGGGCAAAGTTTATAGCTTGCAGCCTGTCCATGGGGACTGTGGGGGGGGCGGGGTCAAGTCATCCTCAAAGACATGATTACTAGATATTTTGACTATGCTGGACAAAATGGCTATCTCAAAGTTTTTATCAGGTGATTTTGGGGGAAAAGGGGCGTGGGAGGGGGCTAGGTTCTTTCCAATTATTTTGGTCACTTCAAAGGGGCACTAGAACTTTTGATTTCCGATCAAATAAGCCCTCTCCCAACCGTTCAGGATCTCTGGCTTAATACAATCACCCTTGGCGAAAACAAATAAAAAACAAACAAATAAACACGCATTCGCGATGGTTCTTCTGGCAAAAACAATACAAAATTCCATATTTTTGTATACAGGAGCTTGATACCTCTACAATAAGGTTCTGATATGCCGAATCTGATGGAGTGACTTTCATTAAGATCACTGAATATTTTGGGGGTATTTTCCCCCTTTTTGAAAATTGGCCAAATTTTTTCAGGCTCGTACCTTTTGAGGGGTAAGATTAAACTTGATTAATTTTGTATATTTGAATAAGCATCAAATATGATGAGAAGTAAGATTAAAAATTACAGTTCGTTACCACGAACTGTCTGAAACAGCCATTTTGAGTGAGAAAAAGGGCCCTAAGCTGCCTTTGATCGGTGTATCTATTGTTATCAATACTCCGTTTCTTGGAGATTCAGTTACTATTAAGCCGCGTCGCTTCTTACTTACAGTTCGTTACTACGAACTGTTTGAAACAGCCATTTTGAGTGAGAAAAAGGGTACTAAGCTAATCCGTTTGGGAGTTTTGATAAATCATAAGCAGTGATTTTGTGTAACTTTTATCTTAATGCATGTGTCATATTATAGAGATTCAACACCAAATGATTTTAGATCAGTATAGCACCAGAAACTGTAATTCAGCAGAATTAGCATAAAAGCGGAAGCAATATGTTTGAGATCTACGAAAGTTTTTTGAAGTACGGTAATAAGTCAGTCGTTTTAAAACTTTCTCAATGAAATTCTAGGAAATATAAATTAAATAAAGCTTTGAAAATTCAAATTTACAGTCAAAACTTAATCTGATTCGTGTTCTTATGCTCAATCTTTTAGATCCATAGAGCAAAGTTATGTATTATTGCTAATGCAAGAAAAGGCTTTAAATCTATCATGCTTCGCATTAAAAATCTCCATACTGGAAAATATAAGAACTAGATCTGTTCACTATAAGCAGTTCCATCACGATCAGTATTATTATAAATAATTTGGCTAAGTCAAATATAATTTATTGTCTCAGTTTGATACTGAACTTTTTAAAATATGTTCATATTTTTGTGTTTTTCGAAACCCCCGCTAACTATTTCCTCGTCAAAATGAATCCCATTGAGCGCGTCAGTCGTATAGGGATAACTAAAAAATTAAAACAGTTAATGAGATATCATACTTTTTAACTGAGACAATGCAGTGTCCAACTCTGACACCTTTTATCATGTAATTAAGAATCGTTAATCATTCAAAAATATAACAAGGTCAACTCTTCAATGTCTACTTTTGCTGGTAACTTCAAATGTCAACGTCTCATCAAACTCAAAAATGACTGCAGCTATATCAATTAAGAAAGGGTGTTGTTGGTTTTGGGGATTCGAAGGGATTCTTCTGCAACTTCTCATCTTTTCTATGCATATTGCCTATATTTGTTTTTGTTTACTATTTTATGCACCCCGCAGTGATGGTTCTGGCTTCTCTCGCGCCTGGGCCCCACCCGGGTCCCACGAAAATATCTGGTATTTTTTTGTGAATTTCTATACACTGTCTATTAAAAAGCATTTTATCCCTATTTTGAACTTCTATTTTATCGCAAAATTTTCAGGCCAAATTTTAACAAAATTGTCATTTATTAACAAACATTTCAGTTTATTAATAAATTAGTAATGGTACTGGTGCATTATATCTAACCCAGTGCTATAGACTGTACAAGGAAAAACCAGACAAACGGGTATTTGCTAGATAAATGGATTGCGAATCGTGATTACTTATCACAATTACAATATTTAAACTGTTGTTTTTCGTGGTTGAGGGGGGGGGCGAAGGTACCTAGGTTAGGTTACGTGTTTAATATATGCTAAGCTTTACCCCCAGCTCCCCTAATGTGCAAATATAAAGCCCAAATTTGTTACTAAACTATTATATTTTCATCCTATTGTAAACCTCTATTTAAGTTCTTTGTATATGCCCTTTTATATTGGCAGATGTAATGGTTTACGTAAATTCCAAAGATAGACGATAAACGTTGGTACATGGTCTTTATTAAATAACGTGAGACTGCACATAGAGAAAATAAGGTAGCACAAGAACAACTAGCTACGACGGAGGCGAAAGATGGACTCCCTTTAGAAATGAGCGAAGAATGTAACTTTCCTGGAACGGAAGTTCCAGCCCTGGGAACGACCCCTTTCCCACGACTAGCTTTTAGTCCCAAGAGCTCCCCCCTGGACCGCTATCGTTGACGCATAAATGCCCAACTAACTAGGAAAGGAGATACCCAGAAATGCTTCTCGAATTGATGTTAAATACTTGACAGAGTCTCCCCCCTGTTTTAAGTTTACTTTCAAAAATTTGGCTTATCCCCTTCTCATTAAACCCCCAAACTTTAATTAAATTCAAAACAGTGCCTTCCCAAATTATTCACTTCTCACCTACTAACATTCTACAGCATGTACTAGTAAAAAATTACATAATACAAACACTACACAATACTTGCATAAGTAAAAACTTACATAGTATAAACGGACCACACTAACAACAGTAGTCGGAAACTGGATATTTTAACACTTCATTTTTCTTTGTATATTTTAAAATAGACTTGTTCCCCATACCCCTGAATTTGATGAGGACAAGGAAAGTTGGGATTATGTATAAACTTTGAATTAGGGCAAAAGGAATGACCGGGAAAGGCTAATTAATCCTGAAAATACCAGCGACAACTAAATGAAATTTCAGAAACTCTAAAAATCATACCATGCTGCAATGACGTTAAGATATTATTCCCAATAAAATCCTCGGGGTCTTATCGCTGCGGAACGCCTCGGTTTAGACCTATTTGGTTTTTCTCTACTAGCTTGTGATTCGACAAATGGCAGTACTACTGTTGATATCTCTACATAACTATAAGAGCTACGCATTAAAACCATCCCGTGAGGCATCACACACATCTCGCGAGATATTACAACCAGCTCCCTCTCCCTGGGTAGCCAAACCGCCCTGCGAGGAATCAGTACCATCTCTCAGTGCACCAAAAAAACAACCATCCCGTGAGGCATCAGTACCATCCCACGGGAACTCATAACCAGCTCCCTGTTCCTGGGTAGCCAAATCGCCCTGCGAGGAATCAGTACCATCTCGCAGTGCAACAAAAAAACCATCCCGTGAGGCATCAGTACCCTCCCACGGGACCTTAAAACCAGCTCCCTTTTCCTGGGTAGCCAAACCGCCCTGAGAGGCCTCAGTACCATCTAGCAGTGAAACAAAACCATCCCGTGAGGCATCAGTACCATCCCACGGGACCTCAAAACCAGCTCCCTTTTCCTGGGTAGCCAAACCACCCTGCGAGGAATCAGTACCATCTCGCAGTGCAAAAAAAACCATCCCGTGAGGCATCAGTACCATCCCACGGGACCTTAAAACCAGCTCCCTTTTCCTGGGTAGCCAAACCACCCTGCGAGGAATCAGTACCATCTCGCAGTGCAAAAAAAAAACCATCCCGTGAGGCATCAGTACCATCCCACGGGACCTCAAAACCAGCTCCCTTGTCCTGGGTAGCCAAACCGCCCTGCGAGGAATCAGTACCATCTCGCAGTGCCTTCTCATTATCATTGAGTCCAAATTTCACCCTCGTCAGCGCAGAAAGAAATTCATCGGAAAAAGAAGACGTGTCTCCTTTCCCCACTATCTGTTCATATTGTATTGCAACCTTATACGCATCACCTAAACAAAAAAAAATTCTGCACTATTCTCTAATAAATACCGTTTGTGGGACGGTCTGATCCACTTCTTGAATAAATTTAGAGCAAATCTTCCAAGAAATACATCATCATCCCTGGCTTCTAAGGACACCCTAAATGACCTTCCTAATTTTTGCCTCCTTCTATAGAATAGATATACCCTTTTCCTTAAATTGAGCCACGCCTACAAACCCTGCAACCATTTTGCCTACTATTTTGCCTGGGGTATATACTACAAGTAATCCACCTTTTATACTTGACAAATTTATAATCGTGGGATCCATATTCCCAAAAAAGGAGCGAAACAACCCCTGGGCAAAAAAGGGCGCAAATCTTTTGAATCAGAACAATTTAAAAACCAAGGAAAATTTTTTTTTTTTTAACTTTGCAAAAGAAACAATTTTTGTAACTTTGTAAAAAATTTTTTAACAAACTTAATTATTTTTCCACTTTCTGACTTTGTGAGTGGCGTTATTACTAAAAAAAAGGTTCAATTAGCGATCCTATTACTTGGGACTGTTGAGGCTGTTCTATTGGAGGATTAATTGGGGTGGTGCTCAGGGGAGTTGGAGGGTTTGTTGGGACCCATGTCTTGATCTTTTGAAGGTAATCAAAAAGTTCATCTTGATCGAAATCAGGATCATTTGGGTCAAATAAAAGAGGTGGAAATATGCCATTTCCCCTCCACTGTATTACAAAATCAAAAGCAACCTTTTTGTTATATCCAGTTTCCGCCGGATCGAGAATAGGAATAAAAACTGACATATTGAGATTAAAATTTGAAAAGCAGCTATTCTAAAAATTTAAATATTTGTTTTAAACACCATTCTTTAATTACGGACGCTAAATTTTGGGAAATAACTTCACTTCTAACAACAACGGTCTAATAAAATTTACTGGGTTGTTTAATCGTGGTAAATCACTTACGAAAGATAGTCCTTTCCAGATCCAATTGTAGTTGGTTTCGATTAAATCACTAGCGTCAAATGTAGTCACAATTGAGAATTAATTTTCGATTATTGAATTCAAAATGTTAAATTTTGGTTTAAAACTGTCAAATGTAGATCACACGTCGACTGTATAAAATCAGGTAAAATAAACCACCAACCGTAGAATCGCTAAGTGAAGGTAGAAATCAACCGGAGACTCTCAGTTGTAGAAATTTTAATTAGTAGGTAGAAGCTATCGCGAGGGAATCCATATTAGGCATTGTGTAAAAGCCTATTTCAAAATGTTCATTTAAAAGAAAGTGTTTCTCAAGAAGGCGCTTTGAAATGAAGGAAGTTCAATAGCTCGTAACGTTTCGATGTCTTATTAATCAGTCTTTTGCAGTATTTGCAGCTCAATATCACAGTCTGGTAGCGGGCAAAATACTCTTCAATATGTTGCCAGTATTTAGCATAAGATGTCGTAAATACTTATAACGGTCACTCAAATGTCACTTGGAGGTTTCCACTAGTGATATATGCTCCACTAGTTTTAACCGCTTGCCACCACTCTGTAAACCTCTTTTTAGGTCCTTTCTACATGCCCTTCTATAATTGGCAGATGTAATGGTTTACGTAAATTCCAAAGATAGACGATAAACGTTGGTACATGGTCTTTATTAAATAACGTGAGACTCCACATAGAGAAAATAAGGTAGCATAAGAACAACTAGCTACGACGGAGGCGAAAGATGGACTCCCTTTAGAAATGAGCGAAGAATGTAACTTTCCTGGAACGGAAGCTCCAGCCCTGGGAACGACCCCTTTCCCACGACTAGCTTTTAGTCCCAAGAGCTCCCCCCTGGACCGCTATCGTTGACGCATAAATGCCCAACTAACTAAGAAAGGAGATACCCGGAAATGCTTCTCGAATTGATGTTAAATACTTTACACTATTTTATTTTATTTCATTAGCAATAACAGAACTTGACTTCTTTCGTGTATAGTGGTGGGCTAGATATAATGCACAAGTACCTTAATAATTTATGTTTTAATAATTTTTTAGTTTATTATTTTAACTATTTAATTATTATTAATTATTTTAATTATTGTAGTTTAATTATTTTAATTAATTTTGTTTTATTAATTGATTAATAATTTAATAAATAGGCTATCTTAATTTATTAACTGCTTCTCATTTATTAGTTTTTCTTAATAAAAATAAAATTTCTAAAATTATAAAATGACTATAACCGCTAGATTGTTTATTTGAAATGTTGTGCCCCTGAAATTTCCGCGCTTGGGGCAAGTGCCCCCTCTGTCCCTCCCCTAAACTTGCCTCTGGCACCCCCCTCCTCTACTCAGAATACTTCATTATATATATCTGCGCGCGTGCCTGTATTATTCCATCGTGAATTTTCGTTTTTGACCCAGATTTTCTTGACACAAAAATGATTTAAAAAAGAGGAATCCTCCTCGATCAGTATGCTAATTACATTTTAATATCTTCGCTTACAGTTCAACCATTGCAAACAAAACCAAATTGTCAGACAAACTAATTGAAGTGAGAACTGATCATAATTACGAGTGTTAAATACCGTTTAGTCAGATACGGAAAAATTATTGGCCATCTGCCTCCTAACAGCTGGCTCGTTGGAGCCAAATTTCTGGTCGGACACTCCATTATCCATTTTATAAAGAACATTTGTCAAGTACTATACAACCGAGTAAGTGATGACATTCATTAATCAGCTGGTGGGCTTAGGGAGGAATAAAGTAAGAATTATGGTTATAAGAATAGGTATCAGACCAATCAATAAATCGTAGTCGTGGTAAACACACAAGTTTCAGTCATAAATTAAAAAAGCTTCGCTTGTTAGTCTAAATGACACTTTGGAAAGCCCTAGATCTTAAGAAACTGGAGAGAGAGAAGCTAATTAAAGAGCCAATTTGTTTTGAGTATTTTAACGTGAATTTTTTTCTCTCAAGTGTCTCATTTTTTCATCAATGCTCCGTCTTTTCTGCTACTGACCGTACCATAATAATTAAAGCTTATCATAGCTGGCAAAAAAGAGATGAAGCGAAGCACAATTTTTATTTATTGAATGAGCCAGATTTGGATTTGAAGGCTAAAATGCATGATGCGTAAATTTTTTTTGACTTAAAAAAAGTCTTAAATACATGAGCATTCAAAGAAACTTTATGTGAGGGGGGGGGGGAGACAAGCCTACAATATTTTTACTGGTAAATATTTTAAAAGTAGCCTTTTAGTGCGGAAAAGTGTCACATTTTAACGAGTGTTAAAAAAGTTGCATTTTTATGTCAATCTGTTTTGCTTCATCAGGAAGTCCAAGGAAATCCCTTTGGATACCATAGTTTACGTGAACTTGAATCCATAGAATATATCTTGCGATGAAGGTAGGGGGTAGAACAGCTTTTTAGTGGAGTTAATATGAAAAAACCACCCCATTCTACCCTCACTGGTGTCAATGCACGAATGTACTAGGGGAGCAATTTTTCAGGTTTTTATCGAATGAAAATACCAGAAGGAACATAATTTTAAAAATCTAGAGGGGAAAAAAATCTAGGGGCAAATGCTCCTTCTTTTTCCCAATTCACTGCCTTGTCTCTGGTAGGCAAGTTCCTCCACGGTCAGAATTTTTGTATGATTGTCATGGCTTAATGAACACATATATAATACAATTCATTTTTTTTTAGTTTAAGAAGCACTTGTGTAATTAAGAATGGTTAAATGGCTACACTGTATTAACTGACAAAAAAACTGACAGTCACACCACTCCAAATTGCGTACTGACACACAGCGTTGTCACTATAACCATTTGATTTTTACTCGTTTTGGGTTAAAAAATTTACTAGATTGGCTTCCGTTTTACTAGATGTTACCAAAAAATCGCGTGTGTCGCGGCTTTTGCCGTGACATGTGCAATGGTGTGTGGAATCTAGTAAATACTTTTTTCATCAAAATGGAAAAAAAACTAAAAAGTAGCTTAGTGCGTATTTTTTTTTTCTGCTTGTGTAACATCTTAATATGATTTCTTTTGGCCATTCGGCTTATTTGCTTTCAAATTTGTAAGAAATGTGTTCCTAGTTATTCATTAGGTCCAATTAGTTTCTTCCAGACTCCTAATTATCGACAGGCTCGGCCTTACTCCATAGTTTAACCAACTTTTCTGAAAGTTTTTAGTTTCAGTAACACTTACAACTAACCTTCACAAAAATTTCAGGTACACAAAAAAAAAAAACGACCACGAAAAATGAAATTCAAAGTAAAAAAAAAAAATAATAAAGCCCGATTCGACAGACCAAGTTCGACTTTTTCAAAGCTTAACCGCCGGTCCTGCACCCTCTTCTGTTTCCCAGGTACCGGGTTCGTTCGCGTTCATCTTCCATTTTCTGCATCTATCAATCAGAGCGGGCGGAATCTCCCACTCCAAAACACATATTGTGTCTCTGAGGCAGAGTTGCTTGGAGTGCATGAGAGCTCCAACTGTGTTGATATTTAATCGGTTTTCCCCAGTCGCCTTGATAATATTTAAACTGGAAAACTGCCGCTCTGCACCAGCTGAAGCATGGGACAAAGCACAAAAGGTCAACATAAACTTGGGGAACACTCAGAACATGGCTTTCCCATTTCCATCTTTTAGTTTGGGAAGCCTCTTCCAGAATGTCGGAGGACACTCCAAATCTGATTCTGATACTATTTCTGAAATAAATTCACTTTGGATTTGGATTTCCTTGTACTCACTATCAAGGTCTTCCAGCATCTTCATCCTCTCCCCTTCCTTTCTGCAGTCTCTAACAGCAACATGTTTAAACCTCTGTAGAAGAGGGAAAAGTGACATAGTTTCGTTGCTCATAGCTTTCAGCGGATCCAGAAGTTCTGAAGATGTAAGAACAGGGTCATCCAGTCTTATCCTAGTACGGATCTGCTTAGCAAGTTCAATAAGATAAGCAAGGCAGGCTTTTCGAATAGCTTGCACACAGTGTCATCAATCTTCCACTGACAGGCTTTCAAGGTGCAACTCGGTATTCATCCCAAGTCTAACATTTTCAAGCTTCAAAAAGTTTTCAGGACTGCTCACGTTCAGGGAAGTAAAGTTACCTTTGAGCTTCTCAGGACGAAGGAAACACAGCAGAGTAGACGAGTAAAGCTCATGGGTACATCTCAAAAGGCAATAAATCCTTGTTCCGTATGACTGGAACTCAAGGTTTAACTTGTTGATCTTTGCCAGTATATACGAGAGGAAGTACAAGTAGGCCTTATTCACACCCATATCCATCGCACTTAGCAGCTTTTTGGCTTTATCTCTTGTAAAGCTGTCCGACAATGTTAGGGACAACTCTGTCAGATAGAAATGCAAGGCTAATCTGTTCAAGTAATCTGTTAATTCTGGCTTCAAGCGACAACCAGCGCGTATTGCTAATCTGCAGAAGTCTGTGGTTGGCAATTTCACAAAACTACTGGAAAACCTTCATTTCCAACTGTCTCTTAGGGCTTGCGCTTATGAAGTTGATGAGTTCCTTCACGAAAGTTTTGACTTCAGCAGGTAAGTGCATCGCTGCAGAAAAAGCACACAATGCAGCAGTATGGCAAGTGCAACCAAGGACAACCAGCTGCGGATTTTTACGCAACAGCTGGGCTGTGAAGCCGTTTTTGCGCCCCATATTACCAACGCATTATCAAGACCAAGCCCAATCATATTTTCTAATGGAACATCAACTTTCTTAAAGTACTTTCTCAGATCCTTTTGCCCACTTGCAGTTGCGTCGTCCACCTTTAGTAGTGCCAGGAATTCTTCCCTCACGGTATTCTCACTGTCTACATACTTCACATTAACAACTAGGGACTTTGTATCTGTTCTGTCTGTACTTTCGTCGGTGATTATTGGAAAAAGGTTCTTCTGAAAAACAAATGCTAAAGTATTCTTTCCATGAAATCCTACAACATTTTAATAATGCCAGACAATTCATTTTGCTTCATTTCAGTATGTTTGGCTGTAGCTGAATCCCCAAAAGACTTTTTCAAAACGGGAACAAAGTATCAATTTTTGTCAAAGAAATATCTTCAGCTGCAATCCATGCTGCAAGGCGTAATTCAGCAGCTGACACAATCCTATCGCTGTTCTCTTTTTCTTGCCTTTTCTCGTTTCCAACTGCTCCCTCAACTGTCAGTTGTCCCAATGATGCTTTTAAGTTCTTCTTATGAAGCTAGCTTGTTGCGTGATTCTTCATGACAGTCAAACTTCCCATCAGTTTTTGCTGACAGTATCTGCAATAGGCCTTTCTGCTTCCGTCTGGCGATTGAATAAGGAAAGGTTTCAGCACTGAATCAGTCAACCACTCTGGTCAAAACTTCTGTGCATAGTGCATCTTCTTAGACTTGTGACCAACAGACTTCCCCCGAGTCTCTAAGTCCTCCGTCAGATCGATTGTGGCAGATGTAGATGCAATTTCATCGGATTCCTGCAAAACAATGCTTTCCAAAATTGCTATTGATTCTTGAACACAGTCCAGCCCAGTTTGATAATGGTGCTGATTAGCAAGATTAGCTATCCCTATAGTGTAAGGTGCCTGATAGAACCAGAATAGACATTAAAAAATGAGTTGTTCATATCCTGTATCTACTGGGCAGCATTTCTGTAACTTTACAGTACATGTTACTGAATAACATAGATTGAGAAATGATTTGTTTTTGGTTAATTTCAAATATAGGATGATAATGATATATTTAGGAAATAATCATACCATTTGACTCAGAGTTTAATACTGTATCCAAATATAGCAATCGTTTCCAGTGTAAACTCATCCTCTAGATTCTATAAATGAAGCTTTTAAGGGGGACAAAGGGATTCAAGGGTGGGCTACAGGGTTGTAAGTGTGGTGGCCTAGACCCTGAACTCCAAGTGAGCCAAAAACTAAACTGAAAATAGGGTTTTCTATCTGAGAATATGGAATCTCCAGGCTTTTTAAAATTTCTGGAATTAATATCCTCCAGAAATGACTGTTATATTTGGACTGAGGGTTGAATTTAGCAAAATTCTATTTTAACTACTTTTGGGTCACTTGGAAAGGGGTTAGGTTAGGAAAATGAAACTTCCAGGGTAGGGTCTACAGGCTAAAGTATGTCTGGGAATGTATTTTGAAGTATTTACCTCCACTCCTCTCTCTAGAGGGTCCTGAAATTTGCCCACATGGCAGGTGTATACCCATTGAAATTTTGACAAAAGAATATTTTACCTTAATTTTCAGTTATCAGTTTCTTTTTCTCTGGCTTTAGCTCTGAAAATACAATTTAAGTTACTTGAGTAGAGTTTAAGTCATATCAATGTTTTATTTTCAAAATTTAGGAAATGTATTAGCATATCTTTAAAACCTTATAAAGCGGGATTGAGCAGTTGTGAAGCTGAAAACAATTTTGTTGTAATTCATTTAAGCAGAAGATCTATTTTGCTAGGTTTCACTTCTATAACTCATAGATTTTTTAAGGTCACCAAAGGTCAGGACCCACTAGAGGGAGAAATGGAGATAGGTACTTCAAAATACCTTACCGGGAAATATTTTAGCCTGTAGACCCATCCCTGAAAGGGAGCATTACAAGGAAATACAACTAGCCTAGAGGAGACTTAAGAGAAGGATAAGCACAAATGAGTCATTCCAAAAACACTTAACAGGCATTCAGCCTGCAAGCATGAGGGCTTTGCTCAACATACCTTTTATGACTAATCGCCTAGTTATAAAATTAAAATTTCAGATTCAATAAGTACAGACCTTGATTAAAAAAACAGATTTCAAAAATGTCGAATTTCACGCCAAAAGACTTGAGCAGTTTGTCGTGTTTTGGGACCACGGAATAAATGTCGTAGGAACAGTAAGACAACAGTCAACCGCCTCCGGTACGTTTTCCCAACAAAATGCTTTCAGATGAGGGTAAAATAATTACTAGATTTTTGCAAAAATTTACTAGATTTGTTTGATTTTACTCGATCTGACCCCCATTTTACTAGATTTACATGGTGGATATGCTTTTTACAAGATCTAGTAAAATTTTACAAGTGGTAACAAACCTGCTGACACACCTTCGTCTTGTTGAATCTATGCCATTATTTTCTGTAAAGGGTAGTGTGTTTTTCCTGACTAGCCCTGCGTGATAAAACTGGGTATCTTCTACAACAAACTTTACACAAATAAAAACTGAAAAAAAATTGGAAATTTCCGACTGTTAGAAATGAATAGTAGTTAGCACAAGGGAGGGTTCTATAAGCATCCAGATACAAATTTGTAGCCTGTATAAAAATTCCGATACATAGTTACATGCGTTTCAGCTGGACTATTTCAGAGTGACAAAAATTACTCCAGTTTACAAATTTAACGCATTTAGGAAAGAGCAAAACTTTTAAACATCCTTAAAGACAATAGAATGCAGAAAAGAATTTGACGGTTTAAGGGAATAAACTATAAATCTCAGTCTGACAAACTGTCACATAGTGTCCTTTGAATCACCAATGGGGATATTCCACAAGTGGCTCCACCTTCTACTTGGATTTATATTATTTTGATTTCTTTTTGTTTACGTCTTTGATATTTACGCTTAATTAATAACCTTTAATCTGCCACCAACTGTTTGACAGATTTTGTTGGTTTTTGACTCTTAATCTCGAAATTGTACCTCCATCTGATGTTTTACCTTGGGATATAATTTCTATTCTTTTTTAAGAGACCAAAGAATACATCCCCTCCCCCTTTCTTCCAATTAATGTTCACACTTTAGAATATTTTAGCTAAATTCTCAACCTAAAGGGGGTGAAAGATATGGCAGTTTATTTCCTCCGGATGAAGCTCCTACTATCACTCTTGTTGAAGAGTATTATCAGTTGCTAAGTAAAAAATAACAACCCTGTTTTTACAATTCTGTTTGTTTCCACAATTTCAATACAATTGCCTTTTAAAAACATTTTCACTTTTAGGCTGCAAAAAAAAATTAGTTTATTTAAATTTGGCACGAAGCGGCGGTTTTACTCACTTAATTTGAATTGAGTCAAGAACTTCAATAAGTCAAATAAAAGTAAAAAATTAAAAACATCGATTTTCGATTCTGATCACTCTTGTTGAAGAGTATTATCAGTTGCTAAGTAAAAAATAACAACCCTGTTTTTTCAATTCTGTTTGTTTCCACTATTTCAATACAATTGCCTTTTAAAAACATTTTCACTTTTAGGCTGCGAAAAAAAATTAGTTTATTTAATTTTGGCACGAAGCGGCGGTTTTACTCACTTATTTTGAATTGAGTCAAGAACTTCAATAAGTCAAATAAAAGTAAAAAATAAAAAACATCAATTTTCGATTCTGATCACTCTTGTTGAAGAGTATTATCAGTTGCTAAGTAAAAAATAACAACCCTGTTTTTACAATTCTGTTTGTTTCCACTATTTCAATACAATTGCCTTTTAAAAACATTTTCACTTTTAGGCTGCGAAAAAAATTAGTTTATTTAATTTTGGCACGAAGCGGCGGTTTTACTCACTTATTTTGAATTGAGTCAAGAACTTCAATAAGTCAAATAAAAGTAAAAAATAAAAAACATCAATTTTCGATTCTGATCACTCTTGTTGAAGAGTATTATCAGTTGCTAAGTAAAAAATAACAACCCTGTTTTTTCAATTCTGTTTGTTTCCACTATTTCAATACAATTGCCTTTTAAAAACATTTTCACTTTTAGGCTGCGAAAAAATTAATTTATTTAATTTTGGCACGAAGCGGCGGTTTTACTCACTTATTTTGAATTGAGTCAAGAAATTCAATAAGTCAAATAAAAGTAAAGAAAAAAAAACATCAGTTTTCGATTCTGGTCGTTAAATACAACAGCTCTACTGACTTTGAGACGTGAGGTTTATTATTGCTATGTTTTAAAAGCAAACAAACGGAAATGAAAAAAAAAATCGATTAGTCTCTTTTCCTCGAAATAAAACGTTTTGAATGTGACGCTAATTAGTCTAAACAGATGTGTTACTGAGTAGACAAGTTCCTGAAGAAAATATATGCTTCATCTACATTTTACTAATATGACCTAAAAATAGCATGCTGAACATCAGCTTTTAAAAACTGCCAAAATTTTACCTAATTTCTTGCATCTAGCATATTCAAACTTCACTCACTTCTCCAGAGCCATTATATGGCAGATCAGGCGTCGATAGGTTATTGGCAACGTTTCAGTTGGTGGGTCTTTTAAAAGAGGCAGGTAGCAATGCAGCAGCTGGAATCTAACCACAGGCCTTGTACTGCCAAAAAGAGCACTAATCCACTGTGCTACCACAGGTAAAAGGAGATGAAACAAAACAAATTTAATTACACGAAATATATTCCTTTTCCCAGAAAAAAAAACTGTAGAATTTTTGCAGTTTGTATAAAAAAAAGTTTTCTTTTCCTAAGCATCATTACTCAAGGTTACTTTTTTAAAATAATGTCTATTTTGTGGACATGTTTTGTCCGTCAGAATATTGCTGCTAGTTTACTTTTATTGAAGGGGTCTAATAAATCTAATTTTTTTTCAGGGTTTAACCAATCTAATTGAACTGGACTTGGGTGACAATCTTCTGACATCCGTGCCAACAGGAGTTCTAGCAAATCTTCCTGCACTGATGAGGCTGATTCTTTCTCGGAATACTATACAGCGAATACAGTCAGGTGCATTCAAGGCATTAAAAGACCTAACTACTTTAGAATTGAGTCAGTGTGAAATTTTAGAAATAGAAGACGGTGCATTCCTAGGAATGAAAAATTTAGAATGGCTTAAGCTGGATGGCAATCATATAAAGAGTCTGAACGGGCAGAAAGTGTTACCTCGCTCACTTCACGGCATTGATTTACATGGAAATCCTTGGAAGTGCGACTGTAAATTAAGTGGGTTAAGGAACTGGTTAGTGGAATCGAATGTTCCCAACGCCATAGAATCAAAATGCTCATCTCCAGAAAGACTAGAAGGTAAACTTATTCGGAGCATTAATAACATCGATTTTGCTTGTTATCCAGAAATAACGCCTTCTAGTATGTTTTTGGAGGTTGCTGCTGGAAGAAACGTGTCTCTGAATTGTAAAGCACAAGGTAACCCAATACCACATTTACTCTGGTATTTTAAAGGAGAGAAACTTATTAACACAACAAATGAATATGGCCATTCTTGGCATTTATTAAACTACAGTGATGATTTTGAAGCTAAAAGTGAACTGTTTTTGAGTGAATCAACGGATGCTGAAAATGGTACATTCACCTGTGTTGCAATTAATAGAGCAGGCTCGGCAGAGTCGAACTTTACTCTCAGAATCATTACTAAATTTGAAGAGCCGATAACGCTTCCTTCCTCGTTTAATTATGTATACGTTGCTGTAGGTGCAGCAATAGCGTTTACTCTCATAGCAGTGTTAATATTAGTTGTAATTTTTTGGCGTTGCTGTTGTCACAAAGATAGACGAAAAAGTATTAAAAGTAAAAATTTGGTTACAAACGAGAGTAGGGATTCTACTTTAAGTAATATATCTTCAGAAAAACCAGTGCATATTGAACTAAAGCCAAACCCTGATCTAATCAATGATACAACGAGTGACTCTAATTGGACAGTTCATAACGTTTCAATAAATGATGTTAGGTGGACTCCAAGTGGGAGCTCCATCCCAGCTCAATCTCAAGCATATTTCAAGCCGTTAGATATATCAAGTAGTGATTCTGGAGGGGCTTATGGTGCAAGAGCATGTTCTTCAATGAGTGAGGAAAAACATTTAGACCGAGAAGGATATCCTGTAGACTATGGACTCCCGCGTCTTGCAAAACCTGACCCAAGAAATCCTTATACTATCCAGTCTGTATCAAGCTACCCACCAGAAGCAATGTACAGTTGCAGCTATGGCCAAGTCTGTCTTCCCGATCAGAAGTATTTTGAAACTTTAAGCCGCATGAATATAGGGTGTGATGTGAGCAGTGACTCAAGATACAAACAGGAAATTCCTCTTCGAGAAGAATACGTAGTGTATAATCAAGATGTATATCCATCTCCTCCTGAAGGGTACAAAACAATTTATCCTAGTCAAACTCTAGTTAGACAAGGTACACCTCAAAAACTGTCAAAATCTCATGAGCATCCTGGTGAAAGACCTCCGCATGAAAGTCCAGACGAAGGATATGATGAATCAGGAGATGGGACCGAGATTTGATTGAAAGTTACTGCGTTAAAAATCCCTAACCGATGATTGCATATTTTAGAAAAGAATATAATATATTTTGTTTATCTGTGATAAGTGGCTTGAAACAAATAATTAAAATTAAAAAAATTATGCATGAAACAAATTACGATTCTTCTAACTCCTCAATACAAAGTTTTTTATTTCAAGATTTAGTTTTTTGTTTTAATATTGTATTGTGTTTAACCGATTTTTTTTTACCTAAAAAACTGCTTTTGAAAAAAAAAGTGTATCATCGAGGTCTTTGAATCATTGAGTCTTTTTTGGCAGCTTTTTTTTTATATATTTCTCTTTGATATTGGTTTGCCATGTCAAATTCACTATAGTATATCAAATTATATTCCAGTTGTTTCTCTTTTGTGATAGGGTGATGTGTCCAAACCCCACAATGTAGGTAATGTGCCAAAACACCAAAATGTCAAATCTGAAGACTTCAAAGGTAGGGGGTGGATTCTCTCTCTCCCAATACTTTCCCTTAGCTCCTTCTCCTCTCCTCTTCAACATGCGGGCCTGGACTTGGTATCATGATGAGATTAAAAATAAAGGAAGAATAAATCAAATTGTCCATTTCAATCAAAGAACCTGGCCCAACGTAAATAATAATCAAATGTTGCTTCAAAATATGTCAGAACAAAAACAGGATAATTTTTTCTTTAAAGAAGATCCGCTGAATATGTAAGAAAAATCGAATCAGATTTGATAACCTTTGATGTTAAAAAATAAAATAATTGTGTGCATTAGAACGAAACAATACTACCTCGATCTGTCGGTCTGTTTGGAATAATTACCTATTAAGATAGCTAGCTGTTATTTTTCCGGCTTAACAAACAAAATAACAACACATTTTTACATAATTTATCTGTCTTTCATGATTAGAATACTTGAACACTTGGGAAATGTAGCACATAAACTTAGCATTAAGCCGTAGAGTTAATGGAATGGAGTCCTGTTTATAACAGATTGCTAGCTGCTATTCGTCAAGATATTGCCAGCTGGTGGAGAAATTAAATTCAGTTTGACTTCAAGATTTTGCTATGTTAAGACAGAGATGGGGCGAGACAGAGATCCGAAGAATAAAATATGGATATACTGATGATCAAATCCTCAGTGGTACATGACGGCCCTACCTTTCGAACTTTGGTCATTGCAGGGAAATAAATGCCACTCAATAAAAAAAAGAAAGACAACATGATTTCAAAGAAAACCCAAGGGACCACGTACTACGGAAGGTTGTGTACACCAAACGCTCAGAGTCAAGATTATAGACAAGGTCCTGGAACTTCAATCTGAGTCCTGAGGACGTGAGGCTAAGCAATAATTGCGATAATTTTTATCGGAGAATTAAGAGCCAAGATGTTTGTTGGGATAAGGCATTATTGTAGAAGTACAGTATTGTCATTATAGAAGGAGCATTGCTTTTCTTGAAAAATATCCTTTATTTTTGTAACCTTTGGGAGTCGTCACCTTCCCGGCCCTCCTTCAAAAGGTCTTCCGGCGTCCAAGGAAAAAATGTCATATGTAACTGCAACAGAAAATCAGTGTTGCCAGAATGAGTGCAGTTGTGCCATTTGGACACCTCGGGTAGTGGCTTTGTTTGAAATTCTTAAATCAGAAATGTTTCAAAATGATTCTTTAATTGTAGCTTTGGCATGTTTCGCTCAGAAAATGATTGTTTGGGCGTTTTTTCGTTTTTACAGCTGCACTACGTTAGGCCATGCGTCGAGTGCCACTTTAGAGAATTCTTAACCCGTTCGGAATAATATTCCTCTTTTTTACTACCACTTTTAATAAGGCATCAAAGAGGTTTTTTCAGGGTTTTAACGCAATATTATTAAAAAAAAAAAAAGTTCTGGTATTTTGCCATAAGATGGGATTGTAATAGGAGCATTGTGTTAAATTATGGAGGGCTGATAAGTGAAAATCACAAACTTAAGCTAATGAAAAAATACATTATAAAACAAACAACTGTATTTATCATGATATTATTTCTAAATATAATCAAATATTAAAGATAAATTACCTAGTTATTACTCGTCCCAAAACAAACGTAAAACCGATCAGTTTAACACGTGGGTTTTAAAGTACTATCAAAACAAAATTTTATTAAAGATTCAATATGATTTATATTTAAAATTTGGTGTTTAACGACCAGTCAGGGGTGGTTTTCGATCTAGTCAAGGGGGGGGCAGCTGGCCCCGGCCAGGATTTCTGATATTTGACATTAAATTCCTTTTAACATACGTTTTTACACTCCTGTGGTATATCTCCTCCCCCCCTAGATTCTGAGGCTTAAAACCAGTGTCACTAATACAAATATTAACGAACTTCATTTCAGTGTAACTCCAATCCCTATACACTGATTTACGTTAGTTTTTTTTAAGTGTTTTCCTATTCTGTTTACCATGCACAAGGGATTAAAAAGCCTTTCTCAAATTGATTTTTCGAAAATCGTCAAAGTGCTCTAACCTTCGATACTATCTCACAACCGAATCATTTGAAAATTTATAAATTTACGTTTGAAAACTAATACCTGCAACCTCAAGATATCAGTCTTTTAAGCATGCTGTTTTTTTTTACACTTTAATACTATTATATGGTTAAATGTTTTAAAATAATAGTTTTTACGAAGCTATACACAAATCTAGAATAGAATTTATCAGAAAGTTTGGTTTAAATGTCAAAATTGTAATGATTCAAAATAATTCGGTTCAGGGACATAATGTCCTAACTAATATCCTAATAAATCGGAAAATAATATCCTAACTTGCATCTAAAATTCAAATGGCTCACCTTTAAATTTAAGTGCAAGAAAAATTTTCAAATTCGGGATAAAGTAAGTATACTGAATGGTAGCTGTGAAAAAAATATTGCTTTTAAAAACTGAATACTTGTTTGAACATGGGAACCAGGGAATGAAAACTACAGTTCCCTCCCTAAGGTGACTTGTGCAACAAAAGTTCCTTTAATATATTACAGAGAAGCTTTGAAATAGGTTAATTATATTCTTAATAGCAAAGAAATAATATTTTTTTTTTATTTTCCACTTTTAAATGGACATATGAATAATTCTTGTATTTTTATATATTACTTAATTTTTGCTGCAAAATTTTGCATAGAAATAAGCGACAACTCCACAAAAATAAGTGACCGTCAAATGTAGAACAAAGTTTGTGTTTTTGGCCATCTTATGCCCCCTCCCCCCTCCATAAATAATTTTCAGGTACCCTTTGCTTCTTGTGAATCGGATTATTTTCCTCTTTGTATGTGGTTATAAATAATGAAAGGATTTGGGGCAGAATATTCAAACAAAAGAAAAAAGTGGACTTTTTTTTTAATATGAATGATCTTCATTTAGATAAATATGTCAGAGCAGCCAGAGCTGTTATAATTGCGCCTTCTCTTGATATACCTAAAACCTCAAATTTTTTTACTATGAATAGGCTATGGTAATTTCCTAAGTCAGTCTGGGTTCGTTTTGAAGAATATGTTTTCTGTAAATTTAAAAGTAAAACTTTTTTTCTTTGCGAAACAAAGAAAAGGTGCAGTAAAAGCAGGCACTAGTTACTTGACCGTGTATTAATGGAAGCCTGAATACTTTTATATTCCAAATTGATGTTGTTACTAAGCTTGTCATTGAGATAACCTTCTGGATACTTAACAAAAAGTGTTAATCTTTACAGATGGCAGTGCGTATCACAGCATGTTACCCAGGTTATTCGTTGTTAACAAACCTCAAAGATATAACATTATTACGTGATATAACATACTATCATCGGTGTAAAGATGCAAGTTATACATCAGCGCAAATTAGACTTATTTATCCGCAATCAATCATTCACTTTCTCAATTTGAAGCATTAGTTATGTGACAATTGTTACTAGAAATCGAGTATTTATGGTTCTAATGCGAAATAACATAAACTAACTAAGGAACGACCTAGTCACCACCTAATATTCTTTTTAATAATGATGGACTGGGTCTAATTTTCTCAATTAAATGACATATATAACTCGTATCACCGCTTCTATATACTCTAATCTTTGGAGGAACGAGAAGTCACTTTTAAAAAATGTGATTGGTAACTCAAAACAAAAATTGTATATAAAGCTTCAGCTCACTATTAGATCCAGGGCAATACATACTTTTGTTCCGATAGCTTGACTTTTGGCGGACATTTTGGAAAAGAAGTTCTTACAGATATTTAAAGAATATTTTGTACTATCAATTAAGGGGCAAACTAAATGTAAATTCACAACTTCTCGAAACAGTTTCAACCTACCTTAAACTACTAAAATAAAGCTAAAACAAAATCTGTTGATAAATCTATCTTCAAAAAATAACGATTTTGAGCTTTAATATCCCAAAGGATTTCTATACACGAAATAGTGAGCAGTTATCAATTTCAGTTAAGCTATTTTGCCTTTCTTTGATTTTTTTTCTGACGAATATTTGTTTAGCATCCATGCAACCCTTTTTGAACATTTGTAACTCAACTTTTACCCAAACAGTCTAGCAGATTTCTTCTCTAAAAACAGTTCCTACTTCCATATTATGCGTGACTTGTATGGAGAAAATTAACCTCAAAGAGCTCTCAATGAATTCTAAAAAAGGGCTAATTACAAAAGTTTGTAGTAGATACTGAGCAATTTAACCCAAAGAGGAAGGCAAACCTTAGTGCTTCAACATGAGTGCAGTTGAAACTGAAAACTACTATCCTCGCTGGTAATGCAGAGTTGCTCACCAGACCTAAACATTAAAAACAAGTTTACTTCAATCCGTCAGAATATGGATTTTCACTCTGTGTTTATTTGAGTGTAACTCGAAATTTTATGAAAATTGGAAGATTGTATTGTTTTAAAACTGTTTTTTCGATTATAGAATAGTCAAGACTAGGCTAGTATGAAGAACCTAAGTCAGCTATAATTTATAGAAATGTATCTAATATGCCCTTTTGTGTTAAGCTGTTTTTTTATTTTTGGCTCGACGTAAAGTAGATTTAGTAAAAGAGTGAAAAGAACACCAAGCTTTTTATTGGAATTCAAATACTAAACTTAATTATTTTGATTGGTTGAGGTAGGTAGTGTTGATCAGTTTTTCTTCAAAGATCGACTAGAGTTTCCTCTCGTTGTCCAAAAGTTGGGTTAGAGTTGTAGTTCAATTTGGTCCTCGTTTCAATTCTGTTGGTTTTTACCTTTTTTTTACTACAGGCTTCACGGCTCCATCACAGATAATGATTGGCCCTGGTAATTACCACATTTTCTAACACTGACGTCTTTGTTGTACCTTCTCTTCAACGCGTCAAGCGAAGGATTTTCCGGGATTACCTCTGCCGGCAATCTATTCCTTGTGGCAACCGATCGCCGGGCAAAACTTGTTTTCCGATATTCTTGGCGGGGAGTACTCTGCTTAAGGTAGTCTTGACTGTACTTCGGCGAGTTGATCGCAAGGGCTTTGTTCTATCAGGAACAAGCTTCGATAGCTACTCTGATGGAGGGTTATACAAGTACTTGTAGAAAACCAACATGGATGCCACATCAAGACGTTCCTGGATCAACTTTAGGGTTTTGCTTTCGTGTTGCCAGAGGCTGCTGCACGCACTGCTCTATTTTCCATATGTTGGAGTGGAGTGATGTGGCTTTTTTGTGCACCAGCAAAGAGAGGACAGGCATATTCCATGACAGGTCTGATGCACGAATTGAAAAGTGGCAGAATCATCAGGGAGAAGACTTTTGCATCTTAGGATAACTCCTAACTTCTTGTAGCAAGAGGATCTAATTTTACTGAGATGCTCAGTCCATGAGGGATCCGAAGAGAAATTAAGTCTAAGTAGGCGCCGTGTATCAACTCGCGTTATTGCCTCTCCTTTGAAGACGAAATCAGGATGAGCCCTCATATTACGCGCCTTAGAAATTAGGAGCACTTTCGTTTTCGATGCATTAAAACTTACAAACCATGCATCTGCCCACGCCTCAATTTTCTCCAGGTCAGTCTGAAGCTCCTTGTGGGGTTCACTGGGATCTTCGTCTTTTGCGATTGATGTTTTTTTGTCGTGTCATCAGCAAAGTGGTGAGTTTTTTTCGCAAGGTTGTCCCCTAGGTCGCTTATGAACACCAAGAAAAGAGTTGGTCCAAGAATACTTCCTTGTGGTATTCCTGATAAAACTGGATGTTCTTTTGATATGAAGCCATCGAGGAAAACTTGCAACGATCATTAACGAATAAAGTCAGCAAGCATCTCAAATAGTCGACCATGAATTCCATAGGCTTTCAGTTTGCAAAGAAGTCCCTTGTGCCATACACGATCAAAAGCTTTAGCGATGTCAAAGGAGAGAAGGCGAATAGCGTGCCCCTGAGAAATAAGCTCAACCCACGCTTGATAATTTGCAATCAGACAGTCTAACGTACACCGTTTTCTGCGAAAACCGTATTTCATGCCCGCTAACTACAGATGTGACTCAAGGTATTGGCAAAAGGTTTTATTAATGACGCTTTCATAAACTTTACCTACGCACGACAGCAGACTTATTGGACGATATGATCCTACATTAGTAAGGTCAGACTCTTCCGTTGGAACAGGGACCACACGAGCAGTTTTCCAGGCTTTCAGGATTGGTCCCGCTGCAAAGCATTACCTAGAGAGAGAGGCGAGAGGACCAGCACGTTCAGGGGCACATCTTTTAAGGATGAGATTGGGAATCGTGTCAGGTCCTGAAGCTTTGGTGACATCCAGCTGGCTTAGCGTTCTGAGCATTTTCCTAATAGTGATGTTAACACTGGTGATTTTTGCATCTGTTCGTGGCGGAAAGGGGAGGGGAGACTCCGTCCTCATCAAGTTGGGAGGCCCTTGAAAAGGCTTGTGCAAGAGTATCAGCCTTTTTCTGGCCTGATTGGATCATGGTCCCTTCAACATGAAGCGAGGAAAATTGACGTTGATTTAGATGACGGTAGGGCTTCTTTGACGACCCTCCACCACCGCTTTGCTGGGGCACTTTTCAGTTTGTCTACAAACTTGTGCTTGTAATCGGATCTAGCTTGACGTACAACTTTAACAGACTCATTTCGAGCGCTAATAAAAGCAGCCTGGTCCTGGTCTTAGGTTTTATTTTTGTCTCTAATATTGGATGTCGTAGATTGTTTCCGCTTTTGTTGTTTTTAGTTTCTTTGTTTTTGACTGAACATGATTATCAAGTCTTTCATTGCAATTTCTTTCCTTTCTATTGTTCAAATTTTGCTGATTTAGGGATCAGAATAATTTCTTTATTTCATTGTGCATATTACCTAAGAATTTTTCTTCTTTAAGTTCCTTGTTGGTGGAACAGCATCTAGATTAGTGATAAATAAATATGTTTTGATTTAACTTTTTTAATAGCAAGAAAAAAAAATTGTCAAAGTTCCCCAGAAAACAATGGATGACAAAATGGTCCTAGTTTGACTAGGTTTTAAGAGTACTTTGATATTCATACTTTACTAAAAGTGAGTTTTTTTCTTTTGATGATTGGAATTCCATAAGCAAAGGCTCTTATTTGCGTCAACCTGAACTATTTTAGCATATCTTGTATGATATCCTGGTCAGGCTTCTGGATTCCCAGGGGGGGTGATGCATGGGAACCTTAGGGATTTCACATAAAATAAGCAATATCTAATAGTAATTAGGCTCTGAAAATAACGGTTTATAAAATATAATTTCTATCCAAAACGGGAATTTTCTGAAGTCACTAAACCTACTGAAAGCTTAAGTATTCAAGACACTTTGAGGCATCAGATTCATGTAGTAGGAAGGTATAAAAAAAATAATCAAACCTAAAAATTACGCTATATTTTGAAATCGGAACTGTTGAACCGGCTATGTTACTCTTGTAAAATGACTCAATTTGTTTCTTATATTTTTCAGACTTCAACAAAACAACTTGAATATAATAAAATCTTTTCACTTAAATAACAAAAATGTCTTGTCTAGTGAATACTTAGGCATGCAATTGCCTAAAAATAAACATTAAATTAAGAAGTCGTATTAAAATGTTCAGGAAGCGCCTTAAATCGCATATAAAAGCTATCTTTTTGAGTTGAGCAGCTATTGAAAAACTTAGCTCATTATAACCAGGATTTAGGTGTCGCTTGAGAATTAACTGGACAGAAACTCTATGCATTTTACTAATTTTGGCCCCTATTCTGAATTCTCTAAGATTATCTATTGAAACCCGATCCAACTGCATACAGCTAGTACTATTTTACACAGCCTAAACTTTTGATAATACAAAATGGATAAATTTCCTAATCCATTTTCACCATTATAAAAGACTGCAAATTTCATTCTAAATTGATAATACTAATTCTGGCTATTCCAACTTCCGAATATCCACATCACGAACCGATTTAAGCCTTTGTCCAAATTTTTATCCAGATTATGCCACCAAAAGTTAGTGCTTTAGAAGTTATTCTAGAGGTTTTGTGTTCAAAAGTTTTTGTGCGTGACTTTGACAATAAAATGAGAGGAAAAATAACCGTGAAAAGTTTGGAAGTAAGTATAAAAATCATTAAACGTAGAACCAATTAAAAAGTTCGTTCAAGCCTTTTACTGGATTGTGGCCTCTTAACATCGTTTAACGTCTGGTAATATTTGTCAAAAGAAAAATGACTAAAAAAATTAAATATCGTGTTCCTCTCAGATTCTGAAGGCTATATTTGGTCAGCTTCAGCGAGCCTGTTTTTACAAGGATCTATAAATCGGCTACAAAAAAATTCAATTTGGAACTAAAGAAACTGTCAATGCAAAAACAAAAAAAAAGTAAACACTAGATTACAAATATTTTTTTGATTTTTGTTCGCCAGTTGTATGCGAAAATAAATAGTGTCTTAACTTCTGTCGGTTGTCTTTGCTTCCTAAACATAAGCAGCGCCGTTTGTCCTCATTGGCTAGCGCAGTTTCCACTGAGTAGATATCGGTCAGTGTGTTTGAACTGTGTTAAACTTACCAGTCAGTTGAGCATTCTTAAATTTGCCAATCTACTCTACTTTTCTAATTTAATCTAATTTGGAAATATAATCTAATCTAATCTAATTTTTTTCTCTCTCTAGTATCAGGCTTCGTAGTGCCGTAGATAAACAATATGTTGGTAGTGCTGGCAATTATGTTGCTTTATTGTTATTATTATTAAGTATACTTGTAAGCAACTAAGAGTACATTCCTTAGAAATAAGCTCTGTTGAAAGGTCATTGCACATGGAAACAATATATCAAACAAAGCTTTCCCTGCGGTGTTTCTAGCAGAGAGTTCTTCACTGTAGATAGTCCTGACAAGAAGTACTATGGTGAGAGTTCTAATCAGCTTAGCTCTGCAAGGCCTGAGTTCGGACAGCTCCTTAGTTGGAAGATTGTACATATCTTTCTAAAGTGAAACACTGACGTACACTCCACTTAAAGGACTCTTTCAACAATTGATGTTTGTTGGTAAAATATTTGTTCCATGTTGTTGCTCTGACTGGTCAATTTTGGTTTCGTTCTTAACTTATCTTTTTGTTCTGACCATAGTTGACGTGATTTATGTTCGATTTGCCAAGTGTGACCCCCTGCCGACACTATAGGATATTTTTAGTGCCCAAAAAGTCTTTTTGATGATGTTCGCAGTCAAACAAGGAACAAAGAAAGCAATCAATAGGATAATTGTCAACAACAAAGTCACTTCCTTCAATCCAGATATACCAAACCGGGATTAAATCAAACTTGGTCTCGTCCTACTTTTTTCCAAGCCACTTGGTAGGCTACTTGAAAACATAAACTAACTGAAATATCAAGGTTTTTTTGTTCTTGGAATGCGGCACAATCTTTAATTTCTAGAATGGGTTCGAAGGGTGCCCCCAAGAAAAGTTCAGGATCGGGACCCTAGAAGAACATTTTCTCACTGTTTTGAAAGATCCCCTGCTTACATTTCCTCCAAGAATCTCATCAGTTTTCACCTAGTTTAACGGCGACCTAGATTTTATTTTTATTGTGTATTTTCGTTTTTTATTTTTAAACGGTCTAAATAATTACGTGAAAGAATGAAGCCATATAAGATACGCAACAAATACTTCTAATCCTGCTTTTTGTTGCAGTAAAACAAATTACTTGAGATGCAAAAAGAATATAGTGAGCCTATAATATTCAAGTTACCAAAGTCAAATGCTTTGGGATGAGCATAGAGTGTGCATGACCAAGGTATAGCATTCATACCAGCATAGAGCAGAGGTTCTCAACTGATTTTGGACCTTGTCCCACCTAGGCATTTCTAAAATCCTGATACCCCCCCCCCCCGCAGCATTTAAATTTTGTTATTCAAAATATTACATGTATTCAGCTGAAGTGAGCTTAAAAGGTCATTAACTTGGTATCTTTTTTGGGGTCGTCCTTTAGGCATTGTTTTCACTAATGAAAAATATTGTCTTAATGCAGCACCTTTTTAACAATGTGTAACGTAATTGCAGTACTATCATGTATCTTGTTAGCTCTTTAAATTCATTTGAATGTGACATCATTCACAAGAAAAATATTTTTTTCAAAATTAAGGCTCAGAAGTATAGTTAGCCAAAGGGTGACATGCTGTCCATGACTTTTCAAAATATTGCCATACCCCACCGGTGGGGCCTCCGACCCACGTTTGGGATCACGGGCATAGAAGGATGAGGTATTATGAATGAATTCATTGCAGTGGTGAGGGAACCCCCTAACGTAGTCTAAAGTAGTGTAATTTACTTAATTAACGTAAGATTGCGTTAATTAAACTTGCTACAAACGCAAGTTTATCGGAACAACCTATCCCCCCCCCTAGAAAAATCCTGTATCCGCCCCTGATTCAATGAATAGTTAAGCTAAAAAAGATGAGTGTTTCGGTAAAATAAACAAAATATAAAAATAAAACAACAAGACAAACAGCTATAAAATAACCGTAAATAAAACAACAAGACAAATAAAATGAACTAGAAAAAGAAAACAAAATATTAGAACAAAAAAAAACAAAACAAGAAACGTCTTTATGATGTATTATTCTTACAGTGTAATTTATTAGCCAGAAAAACAATACCATTTTGGAGTAAATATTTAGTCAAATCTTTTCAATGGCTGCAGAAGTTCCTAATCTAAATATCTCATGAATTAAAGAAGCCTTTGTTTATTACAGTGCATTAGTAACTAAAGGAGTTGTGTTTCTGCTACTCTTGGCAACAGAAAATATCTAAAGGCCGTTGATTATGATCCACTATTCCAAATTATTAATATTATTGTGCTGTTGTCAAACTGGAAACCATGGGATAGTAGGAAATCAAGAAGCTTTTCGCTTTACAAAAGATGCTCAAAAGTATTCGAGGGAAAAGTCTTCTATCATAAGATTTTAATCTTTACATATGACAGTTTTATCTCTATTGTTTTGTTTTTAGTCCTGTTATATTCATTTATGAAAAAAAGTTGTCAAATTTCAAGCTGTATTGCCTATTCAATATTTAGTTTTGTATAAAGGATAATAAATGGAGGGGAGAAAGAGAAAAAAGAGAGACGGAGAGAATGTGAGAGAGAGGTAAAGAGTGAAAGAAAGGGAAAGCGAGAAAATGAGAGGGAGAGAGAGGGACAGAGCAAGAGAGAGAGAGGGGACATTCCATGTCTTACTACAAAAAGATTTTTCTCCTCGTGTATATAGCAAATATGTGTTTTCAAAGTAGTCAAGTCTAAATTGAGACCGTTTCATTTGGAATAATTAAAGACCTTGGAGTCATTCAGTTTGATGTTCGTTTTTGTCTCTACCTTTGTTTCAATGGTTAAAGCAATTATTGTTTTTTTGTCATCTTTTTAGGACAAATCTTTTTAATATTTTTTTCCCTACCATTTTACTTTTGATTTCGCACTTTCTAGAGTACGAATGTGAATTTCAAGAACCCCATGGCTAATCCTCAATACGTGTAAATATAAAAATTAGTTGTTTTTATTCTTACATTGCTTGAACTCCTTTCAGAGTAGATTTACACTTGACCGTTGCTCCTGTTAAAGGATCAAAATACTAAATAAAAAAGACAATACTCTAGAATGTCAAACTTACCTGGCAAAATTTTTTTTGAGGTTCTTACCCTTCCAGATTACCAAACTCTATTGAAAATTTGGCAAGGAAGGCCCCTGCACCTTCTCAGGAACAAAATATAAGGGCTCTCATTTAATAACGGTGTAATGGAGAAAAGGATAAACCAACTGACAAATAACTGGAGGCAATTTCCCCCCTTTCATAAAAATTGGGGTAATTATAAAACCGCAAATTATGTATGTTAAAAAAAGCTTATCATTTGCCCGTTTTCCCTTGTAAGTTCTTTAAAGATGCCGCGTATATTCTGTTGCACAGTCTTTTCACTTGTAAAAATCTGGTTGATTCAAGAATGTGTCTAAAGCAAGCAGGGGCGGATCTAGGATTTTTTTTGGGGGGGGGGGGGTGCAAAATAGGTTGATTCGATAAAAAATTTTTAACGGGGGGGGGGGTGCAAAATAGGTTGATCTGATAAACTTGCGTTAAGAGCAAGTTTAATTAATGGAAACTTGAGTTAATTAAGTAAATTATAATACCTAAGACTACGCTAGGGGAGCGTGCGCCTCCCTTGCCCCCCTGGATTCGCCAATGAAAGCAAGAAGAGTAACACAGTGGTATTCTTTTTTGGATCTAGTTTTACTTAAAAAGTGTCCCCCTCACGACCGGGGTGGTCAAAAATACTCCCTAGAGGATGATATCATGCTCACTGAAAAACTAAGCAGGAAAACGTAGCAGAAAAAAAAAACAAAAAAGAAAGAAGGAAAATAGTTTTACTTCCGAGTGAACAGCTTTAAGTTTACATAGTTGCAACGACGAAAAAACTAGAAAAAAATATTATTTATGCAGTTTCAGTTAGGTGTGACTAGTTTCATCAGTTTTTTTCCTCACTAAAAAAAAATGCAATGATTTCATAAAATTTTGACCTTAAAGTTGTTAATTCCAAGTTTAATAAATTGGTGTACCGTGTTAATGCTAAAGTGTCATCTTCAAACTTCGAAAGAATTTTCAAACAAAATAAAGACTGTAAATGTTAACCCTTCTCTGCAGAACACAGACTCAAAGCTGCTCATTTGAAGCAAAGAAGACAAGCTTATAAGTAAATTTCCACAATAAGGACGACGCTAAAAAAAAAAGACAAAAAAAAAAACGGACAAAATTATTAGTTTTATAGCATTTGCGAGTATCAAGCAAGAACTAGTTTGAACAATCAGCTTTTCTTTCAAACAAAGATAAAGAAACTTGAGCTTTTTGTCGTGCTAATTTTGTTTCAGTTACGGTTGGTGTTTTTTTTTCGTTCAGATTTTAAACCCGAGGGGGTGTCCACTTTTCAGTACATGATGTACATCTCAGAACGCGACATGTGCTGCACAGCTCCTCCACGCTTGGAACAGTTTTCACCACGCTTGGCACGCGCCACCTGGTGTAATGAATTTCTGAAAGTCGAGACCCCTGGTTCAGACCATTTGTGAGTGCATATCTAAGTAATATAATGGTACCAAATCATACACTAAATATTATATGAATGCTAGCTAAACTTTGTTATTTATTAAAAGGTATTTCTTATAACCATTGTTACATCGCTTCAGTTTTTTTCTTAAATTCGCTTGTGTCCAGTAGAGCACACGAAAGTTCAGACACCATTATACGAGCTTTGAACAGTTAGAAAGATAATCATTTAATGGTTGATTGGACCTCCTACCCATATTTCCAAAATGAAATCAGATACCCACTTTCCAACATTCAGCAATGGAACGGAAGTCTTTTCAAGAGTTTTCCCCTCCAGTTAGTACCAGTGAGTTTGACGGTTCCTGAACCAGAGTTCTACCTATGCCCATGCTCTTTAATTGTGTTTTGAACGCAAATGGATCTTGCTTAGGCTAAATAGAATATCCTTGTTCCCAAAACTTTTTCATACTCTGTCGATCTTCATAACGATTTACGTGAATCATTGGTCAATATATGCAACAAGGACGGTAGATATCATTTTCAAGGGGGAGAAGCAAACCCAGTTACAAATCCAAATAAAGGGAGTGGCAAGTTTGGAACCAGGTTTTCCAGAATAGTTTCACACCTAACAGCGTATAATATTTCTTTTTGCTATCGTTTTGACTTGTTCTAAGGGGACGACAGCAAATTCTTGAACAACCCACTACTCGAATCTTATTATTGTGGGTGGCCATGACAGCCAAAGACTCAAGGACATAACATGCTTCCTCTGAGTTTGGTAATCTGATAGTTAAAAGTATGTTTTTCATCCTAACATTATTATTAGCATTGGAAATGCATTAATTAATAAGACAAGTACATTACCGTGGCTAGTATTAGTGCTATGAACAAAAGTAAATTTGTTGCATATAAGCTGGTAAGCAAAGCTAGTAGTTTGTTCAATTTGTAGCTAGGAGTTAGTTTAGCTTTTCCCTTTATAAACTTTTTTGGTGAATTGTATGCCAAGTCCTAGGTAAAAGTGTTGGTGAAATGAAGGAACTTGTGTGGATGCTTAGTGTTCTGGGTACGAGAGGGGGTTTGAAAACTGAAGTTAACTAGACTAAGTTGCTTTAAATTAGGGATAAAAGGGGATGTAAAGGTGATGTTACGCATTGAAAGTTTTACCCTTTTTATAGGATCACTAATATAGGTAGCATTATCAATAAAAGAGCAGTGGGATAATTTTCAAGGAGTAGGCTATGATTAGGTACTCATCTCAGTGGCTCTGCATCTCATGGATAGATTCTTTTGAGTGACTGTACATGAAGTTGAGAATTTTTGCAAACCACTTTGAGATAAACAAAGAACATGTGTTCTTAAAATAGGTTACGAAGGGTTTGTAAAAATATCGTCAGTTGAGTGAAGGGGGGAATAACAAAATATCTAATGGGGTAGGATCGAGAAGAAGCTTATAACATTGAATTCACCCCAGATGGTTTGGCACGACAATGAGTGGCTTGTAGTAATAGCACAGGCTCCCATAAACTGATTTTTTTTTTTTGGGGGGGGGGGCTTACCTTGTCAAATCCACACTTCCAATTCTGTATAATAGAAATATAAAAAAAAATATAAAAATATAAGGCAGCGCCATTCAGCCAGGGGAGCTGGAACCCCCCCCCCCCATATGGGCGCCCATGAGTGATAGTAACAACACAGTGATCCAGAGTCTCATCATTCGTGCAGGCAAATTTGAATTATTTTACTGAATAATCACACAGGACTTTTTAAGGCAACCATAATAGTAGCACATGTTCTTTCAGCCCTAACCGCTAGTTCGCAACAAAACTTTTTATCATTAGTATCTGTAGTGTTCTAATGCATATCCATTTTATTTGGCCTTTTTGATTAAAGTTTCCTAGTAGGAGGCAATCTTGCAATATTTTGATTACTCCTGCTTTTACAATAAGTGAACCCTTTGAAAACATATCAAGCATAAAAATCATGTTTATGCTTCCTGAATCTTGACCTTAACTTTTAGTTACCTCGTGCAGGTGGGATCTAAACAGCAAACCACAGAACACGAGCTTCAAAGCATAGGAAATCCGCATTCGTTACACGACGTTTAAATCAAATCAGCTTGCTAATTGGAGAAATGTATCCTGATAGTACCTACAGGGATTAAAAAATGGTTCTTTTTTTTTAACTTAAGTAGCTACTAGTAATTTTTTATTATGTTGTTTTCTTCTTATTTAAATTAAAATTAGCTTAATATTCAAACCATGATATAACTGTAAAAATTAGAAGAAACCTGATCAACCGACGCGGACACTGAAGCCACTCCATCAAATTGGGAGTGGTATAGGTTGGTCCACTTTGGCCAAATCTAAGTGGTATGTTAAGTAAGGATAATTAAGAGCATTAGAAAATAAAACAAACACATCTATTTCAATGTTTTTTAATGCAATATCTCACAATTTTATATATAATTTTTTTTCACAAACAGAAAGTGCTTTAGCTTTTTTAAATATTTCAAAACCTTCAACTTCAGTTTTTTATCCTTGAATTATAAAACATAACTTTTTAAAACCATGAATTTCAGTTTGCAAAGAAATTGTTGAAACTTGTAAACATCTCCTGTGATTGTGGGAGAAGTAAAAGGTCGTTAGGAATTAATCCTACCCCTCCATAGTACTCAAAGCCGTTAAATGGCTACAATGTCGTTCTTGTTTTATTGAAAACGATATGAATTAACCAATGAATAGTCTAGTTTTAGTTTGTCAAAACATCGGCAAAAAATGACTATGATAACCAAAAAGGCTTTTTGTTGATATACAGTAATATTAATTCCTTGAAGTCACAGTGATTTTTCATTTTCCAGTGATATAAAGAGAAAACTGAAGAATATATATGGTTTTAAAGTAAATGGCAAATGACACCCATGCCATTAGAGGGTTTAGGGAGCGGTACCCCTATTCCTGTTTCTGCTTCTGTTTCCTGTTTCTGTACCCATATTCCTGTTTCTCGCAATGTCAGTAATTTAAAGTTTGACTTGTTTATTTGTTTTAATTTCTGTTCGCTTTACGAATCGTTTATTCGTCGGCATTTTCGTTAGTTTTAGGATTGACCTGATTATTCATTTTAATTTCTCTTCGTTTTGGGTATTATTTATTCGTTAATACACTAACACTTTCAGCTCGTTTTAGGTTTTAATATGGGTCTTTCCTTTTTTCCTAAAAAAAATGACTTGAAAAACACAGTTTCAATTTGTTTTTTAATTGTCTTGGTATATAAGAGACTAATATTACGATTTTTGCGAAGCTTTTTTCTCTTCATAGTCTTAAGAATTAAAATTTAAGATTTTAGTTCAAAATTGTGAACAAAATCAGAATAATCAGTTGAAATTTTTGTTCCGAAGTAGTTTGTACGATCTTTTTCTATAGTAATCTACTATAGAGCCTTGGATAGATGGGAAGGAGGAATATTATTCCTATACATTGAAAATCTGTGAAATTTTTAGTGAACAATAGTGCTGAAGCCATCATGATCTCCAATTCTTGGACGCTATTTAAGAATAATAAAAAAAAAAACAAGTTTTTTGAACCGAAAGTAAGGAACGACATTAAAACTTAAAACGAATAGAAATTATTCTGTATAAGAAAGGGGCTGTCCTCTCCTTAACGCCTCGCTCTTTACGCTAAAGTTTTTTATTGTTTTAAAAAATAAATTTTTGAGAAAGATTCGAACTTTAGCGTAACGAGCGAGGCGCTGAGGAAGGGACAGCCCCTTTCATATGCGGAATAATTTGTGTTCGTTTTAAGTTTTAATGTCGTGCCTTACTTTCAGTTAAAAAACTTATTTTTTTTATTTAATTTCTGAGCGTTTTTAAATTAATGCAGCTTGAATTGATTTTGGCTCACCGCATATGGAAATTAAAACGAAATTTGCATATTAATTTTACTTATTTTTGGCGAAATGGCCGTCTCGAAATTTTGTTCTTACGTAACTTACGGGTTAAGTTACGTAACGAACTTCTATATTCGTATATTTTTATTACGTATATTAATTAAAAAAAACTTTTTCCACAAAATAAGTTTTTCAAAGAAAAGTAAAGATATAAATACTTTTACTTTTGTAACTTTAATGAATCAAATAATATTAACATTTTGATTACTAAATATCAGTATATGTATATTAAACTGACAATGCACATTCATTTGTATTTTTTCAGTAAAGTGCAAATTTTGTTCTGAACTTGGGGAGGCATAGGGGTTTTGAGCCCAACTTATGTTAATTTCTGCTCGTTTTGAGTTTGACTCGGTTATTTATTGTAATTTCTGTTCGTTTTGGGCTCCATTTACTTATTGATGCTGATTTGTGGTAGTTTCACGCTTGGTAGATTATTTGATTTTATTTTTGCTCCTTTTTTGTTTAATGGAGTTCTTTACTTTTCCGTGAAAAATTATTTTGTGGAAAATTTTTTTTTAATTAATTTCTGTTCGTTTTATAGTAACATAGTCTTTTCAGGGAAAAAGAAAATAATGCTTTAAATCTTTTCTTTTTTAAGACTTTATAGTTTGGCCTGCAATTTGTATTCTGGGGAAAATTTTTCAGCAAATTTTAAAACATACACCCTTTTAAAAATCTGGACACAAATAATCGTGTTTAATTAAGTTTCATACCTCCTCTGGTTGACCTGAGATGGAAAACTTGATACCATTCGCAAAACCATCTGTTTACTTTCTTTAATAGCTCACATACACTTACACTATTTTGATTTAGCTAAATTTTAAGAGCAGAAGTAGCCCCAAAAGTTTGAACACAACTCCCTCAGTCGTTCTTGGGATGCTGCTGAGATGCCTTATTGGGAATAAGCATTAACAGAGCGCATTTTGATTTAATTTTAAGGCAATATTTAGTTTTTAAACATAATGGGCAAATGGGAGAGTCGGTGTGGGCGGGGGATTAGTTGCCCTCCAATCACTTTTCGACTATTAAAAAGGGCATCAGCCCTTTCTATTTTCAATCGAATGAGCCCTTTTCGAAGTTACCGCCACAACTCCTTCGATACGAAGTGCCCTGGTCTAAACAACAACAACAACAAAAATAATACATTATACCCACATCGATCTTTACAACAAAAATGCCAAGCCTTCCAATCACTTTCGACTATTCAAAAGGGCACTAGGCCTTTCGATTTCCAATCGAATGAGCCCTTTTTGAAACGAGAACGCTTTCTGTGAACACCTTATATGCCCCAGGGCATAAATTACAACCCTTACCCTAAGGGCGGTTAGGGTGGTTGCATCCTCTAAGACCTAATTTCCAGAACTTTCAACTACGTTAAACAAAAATGGATATCTCAAAATTTTGATTGGATGTGTTTGGGGAAATGGTGGGCGTGAGAGGGGCGTTAGTCGCTCTCCAATCACTTTCAACTATTAAAAAAGGCACTAGCCCTTTTTGAGCCCTTTTGAAGTTTCTACAAAAACACTTTCAATAAGAACCTTATATGCACCCAGGGCATAACTTACAACCCTTGTCCTGAGGGCTGGGGGAGGGGTTGTGATTCCCAAAGACCTAATTTCCAGAACTTTATACTACGCTGAACAAAATGGCTATATGAAAATTTTGATTTGATGTGTTTGGAGGGATGGTGGGCGTGAGAGGGGGGTTAGTTACCCTGAAATCACTTTCGACTATTAAAAAGGGCACTATTCCTCTGAATTTCCAATTGAATGAGCCCCTTTTGAAGTCTTACGACAACTCTATCTATAAAAAAACCTTATATGCCCCCAGGGCATAACTTACAACCTTTGCACTGGGGGCTCTGAAGGGTTTATCATCCTTAAATACATAATTTCCAGAACTTTTAACTACGTTGAACAAAATGGCTATCTCTAAGCTTTGATTGAATGTTTTTGGGGAAATGGTGAGTGTGAGAGGGGGGTCAATACTTTCTCCTCACTTTCGACTATTACAAAGGGTAATAACCATTTGAATTTCCAATCGAATGAGTCCTTTTTCAAGTTTCTACGACAAAGATTTCAATAAAAACCTTATATGCCCCCAGGGCATAAGTTATAAACCTTGCCCTGAGGACAGTGGGAGGAGTTCCCTGCTCAAAGGTATAATTTCCTGAACTTTATGCTGCGTGGAACAAAATGGCTATATCAAAATTTTGATTGGATGTGTTAGGGGAAATGGTGGGCGTGGAAGGGGTGTCAGTTGCCTTCCAATCACTTTCAACTATTGAAAAGGACACTAGCCATCTAAATTTCCAATCGAATGAGCCCTTTTTGAAGTTTTCGAATGAGCCCTTTTCGAAGGCCCAACTTATAACCCTTGCCCTGAGGGCTGTGGGGGGGGGTGTCATTCTCAAAGACCTAATTTCCAGAACTTCAAACTACATTGAATAAAATGGTTATCTCAAAATTTTAATTGGATATTTCTGGGTAAAAAGAAGGGCGTGGGAGGGGGGTTAGTTGCCCTTCAATTACTTTCGACTATTCAAAAAGGCACTAGCCCTTTGAATTTCCAATCGAATGAGCCTTTTTAGAAGTTTGTACGACAACGCCTTCTATTAAAAACATTATATACCCCCAGGGCATAACTTACAACCCTTGCCCTAAGGACTGTGGGGGAGTTTCCTCTTCAAAAACATAATTTATATCTGGAAATCAACTACGCTGAACAAAATGGCTATCTCAAATTTCGATTGGATGTGTTTCGGGAAACGGTGGGTGTGGAAGGGGTGTTAGTTGCATTCCAATCACTTTCGACTATTAAAAAGGACACAAGCCACTCCAATTTCGAATTGGATGAGCCTTTTTTGAAATTTTTACAACTTCTTCGGTACGAAGGGCCCTGGTATGAAAAAAATATAATAATAATACATTGTGCCAACATGGTTGTTATATCCCCCCGGGGCATTACTGAAAACCCTTGCCCTGAGGGCTGCGGGGGAGTGTCCTCCTCAAAAACATATCTTATATCTGGAAATCAACTACGCTGAAAAAAATGGCTATTTCAAAATTTTGATTGGATGTGTTTGGGGGAATGATGACCCCTTTTTCGAAGTTTCTACGACAAATCCTTCGATACGAAGCTCCCTGGTATGGAAAAAAAACACATTGTGCCAACATCGTTCTTCACTTAGGTAGCACGATTATGCTGCCTATGATAAGGAGGTTCACCCCCTAGTCAATACCACACTCTTTACGCTTAAGTTCAAATTTTGTTCCAGTTCTTTAAGAACGACCCCTTAATCACAAAGGTCACTCATTACAATAAATAGCTCTGATGAAAGTACAGAGAATACTTTACTTTAAAGAACAAGGTAATGACTAGAGGGCGAACCCAATCATATACATAATAATTTCTGTGCGTTTTAAGTTTTGATGTTGCTCCTTACTTTCAGTTGAATTTTTTTTTTTAATTTAATTTCCGATCGTTTTTTTAAATATCGTAACGAACTGTTTCGTCAAGATACGAACTGTTATGAACTGTATGTTTAGTAACGAACTATTACATAATTTCTGACTGTTTATTTAAGTAACAAACTGTAAGTAAAGAGCGACCCGGCTCAACAGTAACCGAAACTCTAAAAACGGAATTTTGATATCTATACAAATATTAAACGAATCAGGTTATTATGCTGATTTCAAATATATAAGCTTCATTAAGTTTAATCTTACCCCTTAAAGGCCATAAACCTGAAAAAATTTGCCTGATTTTCGAAAAAAGGAGGCATCACCCCCTTAAGAGTCATAGAACCTTAATGAAAATCTCACCACCAGATTCAGCGTATCAGACAACCTTATTGTGGAGGTTTCAAGCTCCTATACGCAAAAATGTGTAATTTTGTATTTTATTTTTTTTTGCCAGAAGAAAGATCACGGATGCGTGTTGATTTGTTTTTTTGTTGCTTGTTTCCAGGGGTGATCGTATCGACCCAGTGGTCCTAGAATATCGTGAGAAGGCTCACTCGAACGGAAATTAAAAGTTCTAGTGCCCTTGTTGAGTGAACAAAAATATTGAAGGGATTTTAGGCCTCCTCCGCCGTCCCCTTTTATTTTTACCAAAATCGTACAATCAGAATTTTTAGATAGCCATTTTGTTCATCATAGTTGAAAGGACCAATGACTATGCATTTGGATATAACATGCCCACCCTCCCCCGAAGCCCCAGGGGAAAGGTCTTTAAATTTGTCCATTGTTTAAGCATAATATGTGCTATTGGAAAGCTTAGAAACATGTTAGGGTAGTGGGACGAATTTTCTGCTGTGGGTTTTTCCACGGGGAATTTTCCATGGGGAGGGAAGTTTACATAGGGTGAAGTTGTAGGGGGAATTTGCAAGAATTCCTGCACATAATTATTTTTATGTCTTGCTTTCTCTTCTCTGTCTCAGTTCTACACGTGGAGTTGTTAAGGGTAATTTTCCCGGGTAAATTTTCACCGGGATTGATTTGTCTAGAGGGTATTTCCGTGGGGAGGGTATTTCTCTGTGGAGATGGGGCCAGATTTCCTGGGATTATTTAAAAGACGGTTGAAAATTAAATAAAAATAATAAATTTTTTCAACTGAAAGTAAGGAGCAACACTAAAACTTAAAACGAACACAAATTATTACGGATATGAAGGGGGTTGCCTCCTCCTCAACACCTCACTCTTTACGCGAAAGTTTCAATTTTGTACCAATTCTTTAAGAACGGCTCCTGATTCACAAGGGTCGTTTAATTATAAGAACAATACGAAACTTTTTTAAAAGTGATAAAAAAACTTTAGGTAAAGGGTGAGGTGTTGAGGAGGATGCAACCCCCTTTATATACGCAATAATTTCTATTTGTTTAAAGTTTTAATGTTGTTCTTTACTTTCTTGAAAAAACTCGTTTTTTATTTAATCAAATAAAAGTAAAGAGCTGAGACAAAAAACGAATAAAATTTCTTTCGTATATGACGAGGGATGCCCCCTACTCAAATCCTTTCTCTTTATGCTATAATTTAATTTTTTCATACTTCTTTGATTATGGCTGCTTAAATACAAGGACCGTTGAAAACAAACACAAGGAGCCTGCGTAAAGAGCAGAGGCTGAGGAACGGACAACTCCCCTCATATACGGAATAATTTCTGTTGGTTTTAAGTTGTAATGCTGCTTTTTTACTTTCATTTGGAAAAACTTATTTCTTTTATTTAATATCTTATTGGGTATATTTCATATCTTATCCAATACAGAAAAATCCAACAACAAGCTTTTTCAATCAAGGGTAGTGGTTTGCGAACTAGAAAATATTATCTTAAGTGGTTTATTATAATCATCCAATGGAATCGCTATTCTTGATATAATTATATATTTTTAGGCTTCGTTTTCATATTTTATGATTTGGTTTTCTCATTTTTGAAATCCAAACTGCTTTAGCCTTTACTTTTTTCTATCTGCTTTTTTCTTTTTTTCTCTTTTATTTCCTACCTTACTTTTTTCTACCTGCTTTTAAATAATATACTAATTCCGAAGTCTGACGTTTTAGTTTTTTATGCTTTTTTAGGTGTTTGTGGCGTCACTAATAATCAAGTGCACTAAGGCTTAAGAAAAAAATTTATAGATATTAAAACAAACTTGTTCCTGTTTAAACACTAATGATTAAAATAAATGTATAATCAAAACCATATATTCTCCAGCTGAAATGCTGTTATTTATTAAATTAAAAAACATATTTTTAAACTGAAACTAACGAGCAGCGGTAAAACTTAAACGAAAAGAAATTATTTCGTATATAAAAGGAGCTCTTACCTCCTTAATATTCATCTCTTCACGCTAAGGTTTTTAAGCACCTTTAAAAAAGACACTGATTCTAATTGAAGGACCCTTGTGTTGCAGCAGTCGTTCTTAAAGAATTGAGACAAAATGTCAAAGATTAGCGTAAAGAGCAGGATATTGAGAACGGAACCTATTTAACATACGAAATTATTTCTGTTCATTTTAAGTTTTAACATTGCTTCTTATTTTTAGTTGTAAAAACAATTTTTTTCAATTTCTCATCATTTTCAAATAATCCCGGGAAATCCACCTCCCCTCCATGGAAAATCCCTCCTCACAAAAAATTTCTCCATGGAAAGTTCCTTCTGCCTAAAATCACCTCCCCCAGGAAATAACTCCCCCTGAACGTCTTCACATGTCGCAAAAGTAAAAGCAGACAAATTAAACGAATTATCTATGAATACTGGTAAATTTTTCCGTATAAGATTTCCCCAAAAAGTTCGACATCGGAAACTTCCCTACCATCGGTAACTCTCCCAGTGGAAAATTCCCCTCCTCAGAAAACTACCCCCTCCAAAATGTCTGTATACTTCCCATTAACAAATACTATACGTAAACAATGGGCACATTTCATAACTTGTAGCCTATCTCCACAAGGGCTGTGAGGGGCATATCGTCCGCGAAGTTTCTCTGATATACTAAACCAGATTGTGTGATTTTCAATAAAATTTCTTGACTTTTAGGATATTTTCACCCCTAATTAAACGAAAATTTGGCATATTTTCTCAGGCTGTTGCTTTTGAAGGGTAATATTAAGCTTTATGAATCTTATATATTTGGAATCAGCATTAAACACAAAATTTTGTATGTATCTACTGATATCAAAATCCTGTATTTTAGAGTTTCGGTTACGGTTTGGCCGATTCGCTCCTCACTTACAGTTTATTAACATGAATTGTTTGAAAAGTTAGTTTTAAAAGTGTGTATGAAGTGCCTTGAATTCATACCTACATTTATTTCGGTTTTGTTAACATCTATTTAGATACGTTTATTTTCTCGTCTCTTTTGTTTATTTTATTGGTTGTTGTACTTTTATAAGCAAAAACTCACCAGTCTAGCGAGTGAAGTGTGAAAGGAATTATGTTCTTGCGCCTCAATTTGTTCGGGAATCTAAGTGGCTTTCCACATCGCTAGCTCTTTGCCAAGATTTGTATAAGATTTTTATTGAATGCTGACAGTTGCTGTAGTTTCTTTCTCCTTGTGTAATTCTCTATTTACTCATTCCTGTGATTTCTCGTCACCGTCAACCTCCAATGCTGAAGCTAAAATGACAAATTTATGAGCTGTAGGTTCAAAAGCATAGGCAAGGGAGACAAAAAAAAAGTATTACTACACGCGGTAAGATTTTAAGAGAGATCGGCGCTTTCATTCTGCCTAAGAGGTCATGGTAAAGAATGTATACAATGAATAGTAAGGTCGAATAATAAAGAGCCATAAGCCTCCACTGTGTTTTTTTTTTATCTCTGAGCAACTTTATATGGAAAGGGTGGTCGTATAAAATTCGGAAAAGGTTTGTTCGATTGAAAGTCCTAGCGATCTTTTTAAGAAAAATAGCACTCTTCCGAATCAAAATTTTTAGATAATCGTGTAGTTGAAAATAGTCAGAAGGTCCAATAGCTTTGCCTCCAGGGAAGACGTGATATGCCAGAACCCTTGGGGCAAGGGCTTCAAGTTATGGAATTTATCCATTGTTTATTTATGGGATTTATTATCCGGAAAGGGGGGAATACTTGACCCCGAGTTTTTCTAGGATAGCTAATAGTATTAAGGTAAAACTTCGGAGAATGTATAGCGGAATGTTGAACTAAATCAAAAGACACTATGCGCATCCAGATTATCAAAAGTGCGTACCTGCAATAGCTTAGGACCTGCTAAGGGTATTGACTTGAAACTTCCAGAGCTATTTTTAAAAATATTATCACTTCTGCAACTGACTTTGACTACTTGTGACTTTTACTACTTGTATCTACGACTACTTGCAACTGTAACTCCTTGCGACTGCGATTGACTATTTGTAACTACGACTGCAACTTCGACGATTTGTGACTTCTACTACTCTTGCTCCGATTGTAACTACGACTGGGGCTGCTAACTACTACTTCTACATCAACAACAACTACTACTAGCCTTTTACTAATACCACTACTACTACTATTACTCTACTGCTGCTACTACTGCAACTACTACTCCTAATACTTCCGCTACTATTGAACTAAATCAAGAATTTAAGCGCATCCATGTTATCAAAAGGGCTTAATTACAATATATCAGGAATGGCTAAAGTTATTAAACTGAAAATTTCAGAGGAGGTGAGGGATATGGTAAACTAAATCATAAGACACTATGTGCATCCAGGTGTTCAAAAAGGTGTATCTGTAATATCTCAAGAACCGCTAAGATTATTAAGTTGAAATTTTAGGGAACAGCAAGGTTGTCAAATTGGCTTATCCATCTTGTTTAAAGGAACGGCTATGGAAATTAAGCTGAAACTTTCAGAGAATGTTAGGAGGGATATTGAACTAAATAAAAAGACACTTTATGCATCCAGTTTGTCAAAAAGGAATATTTGCCGTTTCTCAAAAATTGTTAATGGTGTTAAGTTGAAACTCTTGGAGAATGTTCTGAGGGGGTGGTGATTAACCAAAAGACTATAAGTAAATTCTGGTTGTCAAACAGGTGTATCTGCAATATCTCAGAAACATTCAAGAGTTATAAGTTGAAACTGTCAGAAAATATTGATTAGAATGTTTAACTAATTTCAAAAGGTTATCAAAATGGCGTATCTGCAATATCTCGGGAACGGCTAAGGTTGTTAAGTTAGAACTTTGTAAAAATATTGAGGGGGAGGTTGAACTAAATCAAAAGATATTTTATGCATAGTTTGTTAAAATGTTGCGTGCAATATCTCAAGGACGGCTAAGAATATTAACATGAAACTACTCAGGAACGGCTAAGGGTATTAAGTTGAAACTTTCAGGTTTGAGAGGAATGTTAAACTAAATCAAAGACACTATGTGCATAGAATTTGTCAAAAGGGTGCTTTTGCATTATCTCAGGAACAGTTAGAGTATTAAATTGAAATTTTCAGTTAGTTTTAAGGGGGATATTAAACTGAATCAAAAGACACTGCGTGTATCTTGGTTGTCAAAAGGGCATAAGTCAAATATCCCAAGAACAGCTAGGGTGTTAAGTTTGAATTTTGAGGGGATGTTGAGAGGGATACTGAACTCAATGAAAAGACATTATTTACATCCAGGTTTTCAGAAGAACATGTTTCCACACCACATCAAGCAATCGTTCGCGATAAAGTCCCAAATAAAAGAACTTTAAGATTCAGAAAAAAGAACTGGGTGATGCCTCTGATATAGATTTAATCTCTTATTCCATTTACAGTCACATGTAATTTTCTGAAAATTCTCCAAGTAATCTCTTTCAAGTAGCTCAAGACCCCTCCTAAACCTCGATTTCATGTCGAACGAAATTTGTGAAATACTTACATTGACTACAATCGAAGACAACGCTCATATCACATTATCCAACTAAAGATTTTAAATTAGAATCCAACATTTTAATTATTATGTCAAAAACCTGAAAAGCTGGAGAAATATTCTTGATAGTAACCAATAATAAAACTTTGGTAATCAAAATGAATAAAAATTAATTTGAAAAAAGAACTTTTCAATAAAAATTTTAGAAGAAAAGTAAAGATCCATATTAAAGCTTACGAGCAGAAATAAAATTAAGTCATTAAATCTAACTGAACACGACCAGAAATTACTATAAAAAAATAAATGAAACCCAAAATGAACAGAAACTAAGATAAATAATCACATCAAGACGCTAGAATAACCACTAGAACATGGTCTGAGTCAAAGTCAATCCCGTTTAATAACCCCGTATTTAGTACGCTTACTCACAGTCTCGTGTTCGGGTTCTGGCCGCCTGGGATCTCCATGTAACTTTTCTGTGTTCTTTATAATAAAACATAGTGTTGGTAACGTAGAGTTCCTGAACACGATAGATAATCTATGAGTATTTCAAACCTATTGCTTTGTCACACATTAGGCCTTCAAGACCTACTTTTGACTGTCCCATCATGCTGGTGTTAAAGTCCCCAATCACAAATAGGAACTTGATCTACGGTACTTGATCTACGGCGTGATGGAGTTTGGCGTAAGACTATTCCATTTCTTGGTCCCTCTATTAGGAGTCTGGGGCTGATTAGGATGATACACTCTGAGAATGGATTTATAGTGAGTATAGACATTACGAGGTTAGAAACCAGCATTTTGGTGACGAATACCATTGCTTAGTACCGAGGTGGCTGTGCTGTTCATGGTTTCTATCCCATACAAAGGAAGGTGAATGCCCAATAGTTCAATAATGTCCCCACAGTAACGGTTGATTTCATTTAAAGTTAATTTCTTTTTCCGGTTTAGCTAGCATACGTACGTTAAGCGTTACGATTGATAGTGAACTTTTTGGAGTAAATATAGGTATCTTCTCCGACAGGAGAGTAATCAGATCGGATAAATGATTGCCTTCTGCCCTGGACACTGTAAAAAAAATATTAATATCATCAGCAGCAAAAAAATAATTTCAGAATTTTCTAGTCTGTATCAAAGACTGGTGTTTGCACCGGACGTCGTAGCACAAGTTCTTATTCTGTTATTTGCTATGTACACACTCATTTGAAGCATAAGGAGTTCCATGGCTATTTTGTTGGGGTAGTGGCAAGCCACTCCTCTCTAAGCTTTGCAGAGGACATTGTACCGGATTTTGGATCTTCTGCTCTTCATAGTTGTCCCTCAAAGAAGGGAACCTCCCGTTCGAGATGGTCTGCAACGCAGATCGATTTGACTCATCGCTGCGGAAAAGTGTATAACCACCGGGACTTATCTGTACGGCGATGGGCTCTGTGCAGTCTGTAGGAAATTCATCTGTCCACCGGCTGGGACGCACTAACTGGTCAGCGGGAAGCCCCCATTGAGGAGTTTAAATTATTATAGGTCTTTACTTCTGCTCGCCTCAATTTTTAATATGGCACTTTATTTTTTTTTTAACACATCCTTTTCGGAACTATTTCTTTGATTTACACCTATCAAAACATTTTAATTCGAGACTTTCAAATGTCCCAGAAATTAAGACGCTAAAGATGTTTAAGTAGCTTTATTTTTGTAAGTCAAAGATGATAGTTACACATATTAAGGGCGCATCTAGTCCTTCTTGGAATTGAACTAATAGATTTAGTGGGGAGCTGGACTAAGAAAAAAAAATCTAGACGATAGGATCAGAAGGTCCAAATATTTTGCATCCCAGCTTCCTTTGGGTTGAATAACCAGTAGCTAACCCTTTTTTACGTTCTGGCTCTCTTGGTTAACATTCCTTGCATTAAAATGTTAAATTCAAGACAAATAAAGCATCGCTTTTGGAAAATAGATTTTTCTGTAAAAGAACAATTCGGAAAAAGTGATATGTAGCACTTGTAAATATATTAAAAATAATTATGTTTTGATGTTTGGGAGAGAGGAAGAGAGAGGATGTTACTCCAGCCACAGACATATTTCACATATTAATATTAACATATTAACATATTTACATAGACATATTAATATTAATATTCTATTTACTCCATCGGTGAGGTCTGACTTTAATCCATTAACTGCTTGTCATATCGTTTGGAATAGCCTACCTGAGTCAGCTCAAGAATGTCACTCGTTTGGAACTTTCAAAAGAATTTTAAAAATTTTTTTAATGTCTTGATTTTTCATGTTTAAACATATTTTTGTTAATTTTTATTATTATTATTTGGGGGGGGGGGTGACACTAGCCTGGGTTGGAAACATTTGTTGTGAGGGGTTTTGAGTTTGTATAATATTTTTTTTTGTGGTTTGGTTTCAATTATATATTTGGAATTTGGTTTATTTTATTTGAGTGTCCTACATCCTTTTTTTTTTGGGGGGGGGGTCTCATAAAATCGCTTTTTGTTTGGGTCTTTAATTATTGTTTTTTTTTCTCTCTCTTTTTGTTTTGTTTTGTGTGTGTTTGTGTGTCTGTTGAGTCTTTGAAAGGTTGAAATGCAATGCATTATATTGAAAATACTTGTATTTGTTTCATTTTTGTTTCTCCCCTGTTTTTTCCTGGCCATGGAGCCTTACGGGGGAGTTTATATTGAAGTGTATTTTGTTGTGTTTATTAATTGAATAAAAATTGATTGGTTGATTGAACTAAGAAAAAAGTTAATTTCTTAAACCACATTGGCCTACCATAATGTAAGAAAAGAAAACGATCAAAAATAGGGTTTTTAAGGCCAAACGAGATAGCTGAAAAAACAAACAAAGCGAATATTTCGAGAGGACAACCGCCTCTCTTCTTCTGCGCGAAACGAAATAATGTATTCAAGGAAAGTGCCGATGAAAAAAAAAACAGCAAAAACAAACGCGGAAAGTCAATGTGAATAGAACCAAAATAACAATAAAAAAACAAAAACTTAAAAGATGAAAAGAACCAATGAAAAACAATGTGAATAGAACCTTAAAAACCCCATTTTTGAAAGAAAAGTTAAAGCTAAAAACGCATTACCCTAACTAGAAAAATACATTTAGTACTGAATTTTTATCTTTAAATGGCGTACGTATAGAATTGAGAAATTAATCATATTTTCTATTTCCTTTTTCATGTTAAGCAATAGATTCACGAACTCTTTTGTTTTAAATTGCAATCCACAAGACATGCAATAGATATAATTGTATTGATTCTTTATCAACATAGAATGTGATTCTTCCCGTCCAGAATAGGAAAACAAAATATTAGATGCTGATAGCCGTCTAAGCTCATAGAGACAGTTTAGAATTCTAATCAAATCATTGAGATTTAGATTTCCGTGAAAGTTCTTTTCTAAACAGCCAGAGCAAAATGACAAGCTGCCATGCTTTTAATTCAGGAATACATTTTTCTGAAAGGTCAATGTTCAAGAGAAAAAAGAAATTGTTGAAGTGTGAAAAAAATATTGTCTTATAGAAGATAGAAAGAGGAGAAGTTGGTATTTTTATTGACTGAACCATACTCAAAAGAATAAGCTCAGTAAAGTTGAATATGAGCCGTTCAGAAGCCAAATGAAAGACCTCCCCTTTTTTAAGTTTTGACAAAGCCCTTGATTTACTTTTAACTTCGTAATTTGTAAGGAAGTTTTCTAAGAATTTATACCCCGAATTGGCAAAACTCGGCTATTGAATATTTTTAATAACACTGAAAGCTAATTGGTTAAATCCATTCAAATATTCTGCATAATACATTACATATAACTGTCAAAATCAGCAATGTATCTTTTTGTAGAACTTCTCCATTGCTTTTGCTCTGAGGCTAACTAATTTAAATTGTTTTTTTGCAAGCCGATCGGCAGTGCTTCCTTATTTCTATTAGAATTTCCCTGGTTTTAATACTAATTTTTTCTAAAATACCTTGTGTTTAGGTCTGATTTCTCCCCGGAAAAAATGAAATTTTGCCCAAGATCTCCACCGAATTTACATGAAAAGCACAGTGTAGCATCAAATTGTTGTTAATGTTATTATCAATTTAATTCAGATAATGATAACACATAATATGTTTTACATTAACTGAATTACAGAAAAAAGTTCCAACAAGGGGCATTTCTAGTATTTCATCATACGTAGCTTTTGTCCTCGTCTTGAAGCCAGTAACAGTTTTCGGCATGTTGACAGTTAATGAATTGGGGACTTGATTTTTCGCCAGTAATTGACTCAAATAGGTGATACTAAGGTAATCTCGTCGAGACTATTGCGGATTTCTGTTTTGATCAATTCCAGGAGGCTGAACAAATACTCAGCTGGAACATTGTTAAAAGGCAACAAGAAGATTAGTAATATTTACTTCCACAGTTCTGGGTACTTGATTTTGCCACTGCAAATCTGAAGACCAACGTTTTCTTCCAGTACTGCTCAGTTCACAGGTCTTAAACTTGGGCACGACTCTATTAAAGCTCAGTGACATCAGTTATCGACTGTTACCTCCATTCTACGTTTGTTTTCTGGAGGTAGCGGAAAATTTCATGCATTCTTTGGTTTAACTAAAGCCAAAATGTCATAAAATTCGTCTCCGAACTTAAACTAGTCTTTGATCTACTGGATTAGGACTATGTAGTATTTTCCATGAGACTGGTAAAAGAGACCATTGTGCTGTCCTATTAGATTTATGATTCATCCACCTACATTTATGTTAATATCTATATTTATCTATATTTTTTCCATCTATATTTATTAGATTTTTCGTATCGTATTAGATTTATGTTCTAGTCTATAAGAAACTTTACTCGCTGGTAGGCCTGATAGACCTGGTACACTACCTTATTTAATAAGTAATTATCTAATAAGCAACTTTATACCTTATGAGTTTCATTAAATAATAAGAAATAGTTCTCACTTTGCAAAAATTTACTCAAATTTAGACTTAGAGACCAAATTTTATTATTTTTAGCCATGCAGTTGGGTTTGGAGGCAATAGTGTCTACCAGCCGGAATTTTGGGCAGTGGGTCCTTTTCTGATATTCTGATCTAGTATTTTAACAGGATTAACACAGGTCATCTTTAATTTTTTTTGTCTATATACTGAAAAATTCTAGCAAGTGTTCTTCTAAAAGTAATTCTAAGTTTTGTCACCTTTCACCATGAAAAATTTGATCTTTGAGAGCAATGGCACAGACAGAAGAATCAATGTCCAATCAAAGAAATGTAGCCATACTTTGATTTGAAGAGTTACTTTGATTTGAAGAATCAAAGTAAGTAGCGGGGGCACATTGACAAAGACTAGTTGTTATATAGATGGAGAAAGATGGAGAATCAGAAGCTAGATTATTAGAAAATACCCACAAGTGCTGATTTCTCCTCTTTGAAGTTCGGAGTTTTACACCCTCTTTTCGCTACTTGTACCCTGATCTTAAAGAGCAAATGGATAGTCGTAAATTTATTTGTTATAAGAGATTGTTTTTTTTTCCATGAAAACTAGATATGGAAAATGGCTGGAAACTTACATTCCATTTTTAAAAGGGTTAAAATAGCAAAAGGTTAAAATAGATATTGTTCTTAAAACTTAAACGGCACTTTAGGTTTTATGGGGGCATGGGGAAAGTAGCAGCCAGTATTTTTCTAAGTTTTAACTTTGTTATCCATTATTTTTTCTGTTCGTTTTTTGGTTTATTTTATTCATTCTTAGTAATCTTTTACTAGTTTAAAATTTGACCAATTATATGACAATTTCTTTTCGTTTCAGGTTTTAGCAACGCAGCTAAGGTTTTCTTAAATAAAATTCCATTCAAAGAATTTTGTTCCTAACAAATTAATTTGTTACACAATAATATGATATTAGATGCCATATTATGAAAAAGAACCATGTTCTTAAATGGTTCCAGGTCTTCTCAAAACGTTTGTATCTTGGGAAGGGTTGAGCCGAGAATTTTAATGTTAAGCAAGAACTGCCTGCAAGCATTTGAAACCCTACTCCTCCACCCATTCAGGAAATAACCACTGTGTTCAAAGCTATTTTGAAAATAGTTTACTTCTAACTTCAATTTTCTTCTACCTTCCAACTTTTTCCGTATTTTTTTTTTTTTATCTATTTCGGCTTTTTTTTATGGCTGTTATTTTTGCTGATACTGAAAAAGTGAAAAGAAAGGTAATTTACATAGCTTTCAGCTTAAGATATAAACAGAAAATCTCGTGCTAAAAAGACCTTTGAATCTTTCTTCTAAGAAAATAAACAGAAACATGTAAATGCTTGTCAAACTGAAGACAGACTTTTTTTTTACCGACGAAATTAAAGTTCTAACGAAGAAATGTTAATTCTAACAGCTATTTGTATTGCTAGATCCTTAAGAGATACAAGTTTTTGCTGGAAAACTGGTAAGAATAACTTTGAGTTAGAGTTCAAGTACTTACCTCAGACTAATAATAGCATTGCTTCATTACCAAACGCTGGCCGTTAGAAACATTTTCGGAATATACAATTTCCGCTTTTCATTTTACTTGAAAATTTTTACAATAAAAATCATTGCGGTAATTACTTGCCTATTCCTACCACCAAAAAATTAAAAGAAAATAGTTGTGAAATCGGGCGTTAACACAACTTAATTTCAAATGGTTGGAAGACACTTCGGGGTGCAAGAAAAATTAGTAAAAAAAAAACTACCAAACTAGGTAAATTAAATGTAAAATATAAGAAAAAAAGAAGAAATTTTTTTCTATATCAAGACCTTAGATGTTCTAATACAGTTTGGCCTTAGATGTTCTAATACAAAATTGTAAACTTTTATCTAATGGAAGTAAAAAGCGATATCAAAACTTAAAACGAGCAAAATCATTATGTGTGCTTAGCTGCTAAAAATTTTGGATTAACTCAAAATCTTTTTGAATTTATACGCCTACTACAGATTTTTATTATCTTTTATTTGTTCATTTCTGCTTCACTGCAATCATTAGGTTTTGATGCACCGAATAATCATTTATGTTACAAAGTTGCTATTTTCCAAAATTCTATATACAGGCCAAATTTACTGGCCAATAAACTGTCTAACTGGACTGTTGAATTTAGTAAATTTTAAGATTAGATACCACTGTTGTGTAAGGTGTAGAGGCTCCGCCAATAGAAACAGAATAGGCACTTACACGTGAATTGTTTGTTTTCTGTTTCTACTGGACAGTACCTGTACACCTTTACAGACCAATTGATTTAATAATATGAAGTAAGAAATATTTTTTTTTATTAGGAGCTGCTAATCTGCAGCTTTACCAACAATTTTTCTAAGAACAAGAAACAGGAAATCGGGATTTGAAAGCCCTCCTAGTTAGAAAACACTAAAAAATCAATCTTGACCACTATATTTGCATAGAGCCTTAAACAGTGACATGAATATCGTAGTTTCTTTATTTCTTAGCTATTCTGTTTTATCCATATGGTGAAGTTCAACTTTTGTTCTATATCAGCTACATCCCCTCTGCACCTTTACCGAGTAATCTTCTGCAGTCCAGGATGACCTGTTCAAGCATAATATATAGAAGAGGATTCTAAAGTAATTATAGCTAAATAGTTTGTTCAGGCATTGCTAAAATAATTCTTTAGGAAAGTAGCTAGTATTTGGCAATAATTATATAGCAGACTGTACTATTTTTTTTTACACATTTGCCCTCAGCAAGCATCTTGTGTGAATTTGGGACACCTGAACTTCTTCCAGATGATGATGAATATGAGTTGATGCGTGACCTTTGTTATGTGTTAGTAAATTTTCTACTAGTAATTAGAAATTAGACAGAAAATAGAAATACATTTTTATTCTTAAAAGAATTGAAAATGATTGAAGATTTCCCATCTAAAGCTATCTAAAGCTATTCCCATCTAACGTTTTAATCCATTTTAAAACTTATATACTAAAATCGAAAAACAGCTAGAAACCTAGGTGAAAACTAGACAACTGTACTTGGTCGACCAAATTTGAAATACAGCCAAGTCTTTACTACAAAAATTGAAAAAAAAAACATCGAAAACCTCAGCAAAAACTAGAAATATATTCTTATGTTCGACAAAATTTGAAACATAGCGAAAAGCCTTGGAGAAAAAGAGGAAAATTATGTTTTCATTCGACAAACATCGAAAATCTTTGAAAACCTTACAACCAAAATTGAAGTTATTTAAAAATTTCAGCACAAAGCTAAACTGCCGGAAAAAGAATCTTGACAAAAATTAATTATTATCGAAACTTTAAGACAAAAATTGAAAATCACCAAAAACCCCGAGAAAATTTAGGAATCTGGTGAAAGGAAAATTGTGAACATTTTACAATCTAAAGATAAAGCATTAAAAAACTTTACGATAAAAATTTATAAATAACAAAAAACTTTGGTGAAAAGTTAAAAATTTTTGTTTTCGTTTGACGAAATTTGAAATATGGCAAAATCTTTACGAATTATTTGAAAATAATTGAAAGTTTCAGTAAGAAACTGAAACTGCTGAAAAAATCTAAAACAAAACTGAGACTTTAGAACAAAAAATGAAAAACAGCAAAAAAAAATCAATAAAAATATAAATTTGGTTCTCCCCTTGGTGAAGTGAAACTAATGAAAATGTCACATGTAAAAACAATACACTGAACAAGTTTACGACAAAAACTTAAAACAGCAAAAAACTACGGGGAAAATTGTAAAACTGTGTTTTCATTCAACCAAAATTAGAAATTTGTGAATTATTTGCAACAAAAATTTAAAATCTTTGGATACTTTAGCACAAAACTGAAACTAGTGAAAAAGTCCCCGACAAAAAATAAAAATTCTTGAAACTTTAAAACAAAATGTAAAAACAACCGAAAAATTCGGCGAAAATTTGAAATCTCCTTTTCTGCTCAACCTAATTATAAAATTGCGAAAAATTCTTATTTAAAAACGATGGATTTTAAAAATTTTCGACAGAAATGGAGGAACTTAGAAAACTTTAGCACAAAACTGAAACTGGTAAAAGAAACCTCAACAAATTTTTTAGTTTAGTCTTTACAGCAAATATCATTGAAAACTTTAGAACAAAACTGAAACTGTTCAAGAAAGAACTTTTACAAAAATTGGAAATTCTTGAATGTTTAGGACGAAAAATGAAAAAAAAGTGAAAGCTTTGGCAGAAATTAGAAATCTGTGCTTCCGCTTGACAAACTTTGAAAATGACGGTAAATATATGATCTAAAAACAATGTTTCTCAAACTTTATGACAATATTAAAAAGTGGCAAAGAACCTCAGCAAAAAATAAGAAATCCGTGTTTTCTTATTGACAAAACTTGAAACATGGCAAAACCTTTACAGCAGAAATTTAAAAAACTTTGAAAATCTGACAAAACAAAACAAAAATCCTTAAAAAACGAAAAAGATAATTTTGCTTGAGTAAAATTTGAAAAGGACCAACTTAAGCTTTGCAACTCTGTTTACGCAACTCAGTTTACGGTCAATAGATTGGAAAAATAAGAAACTTTAGGTTAATTTTGACTACTCACGTTAATTATGACAAGTAAATAGTGGCGCGCTACTATAAACCTTTTTAAATTAACCAAATTTATCCCTAAAGTTTCCCATATTTCCAAATTGTTGACTGTAAAATGACTATTCTTGTTTTCAAAGTCCCTTTCCGATGTTCCTAGTCTCGTTCAGTTTCTTTTAGTCCTGTACAACTTCTTTTAGGGGGTTCTGACTTTCATTAATGACTTTCCGACTTTTACAGCCCTTTTCCGAGAATTGTAGTATCTTTGAGCACTTTTCAATCCCGTTCAACATTCCTGCTCCCATCTAACTTCTCTTAGGCTATTGTTAATTTCAAAGTCCTTTTCTGACGCTTTTTGTCTTTTCCAGCATCCTTTAGTCCCATCCAACATTCCTGCTCCCCCTCCAACTTCTTTTAGTTTAATCCAACTTCTATAGCCCTTTTTTTACTTTTTTTGTCTCTTCCAGCTTCTTTTAGTCTCGTCTGAAGTTGTTGCTTTTTTGCAAATTCTCTTAGGCTATTCCAACTTTTGTGGTCATTTTCCATTTTTTTTTTGGTTTCTTTCAGCTTTCTTTAGTCCCATCCAATGTTACAGCTCTCTTCCAGCCTTCCCTAATAAATTCCAACTTTCATAGTCCCTTTTAAGACATTTTAAGTCTCTTTTAGCTTCCTTTAGTCCTATCTGGCGTCCCTGCTCTCCTCCAACATCTCTTAGGTAATTCTAACTTTCATACTCATTTTCCAACTTTTTAGGTCTCTTCCAGCCTCCTTCAGTCTCGTGTACTAGTTTTTTAATTAATTTTCTTGGAAATACAATTGAATGTTTGTTATAGTCCTAATGTTTTTATTTGGAAAGTATTACATCATAGAAACCAAAACGTAAAGAGTCATTTATTTTTGTATTCTAAACAGCTTGCAAAGAAGGATCATATCAATTTATTGCACCTGCATTGGTAAAGGGGTGAGAATTCCTGTTTTAACATCTTAGTCGTAATAAAAAAAACTCTTATCTACCAACTAGTATAGCCAACTAGCAAACCAACTAGTAGTTGATCCTCGGTAATTTTCATTGCAGAGGAAACATGCCTTGTCAGGTAAGTGCAGGTGCGTTTATCTGCCTTGGAAACACAGAGACAAAGAATTGTCGCGAACGCTCATTCCAGCCTGTAGTAATTTGCTTGGAAATCAAAAATTTTGTTGCATTTTATCCTAGGAAGTCTTGGAAGTTTTTGCTTTTGTCTGTTTCTAAATAGCTCCTTTCTACCAAAGTTTCTACCAAAGTTTCTTGCAGAAACTTTGTGTAGGCTCCTCAGACAAAAATGTTCGGTAGCCACGCTTTGGCTTCATAAACCCTGTAGTTGTCGACTCATCGAGATCTTTGGAATGGTAGGCTCTGCGGTATGTCCGAAGATATATTTTTATGGTGACAAATTCCTTAAAGATTGTTTAAAAATACCATTTTCTGCTTAAAACCATCTTTCATCAGCTGAATGCTGATTCAGCTGATTTCTAATTGCTTTCTTGTCTGATCTTTCTTGATATTAAAAAAAGCATGTGCAAGAATAGATTGTGTTATTCTAACCCAAAAATTAATGTTCTTTATTTGGCTCCAATGTATCACTTGACAAGAACGTTTATATAATGCATAACACCGAGTGATTGCACCATAAACACTTGGTCGTAATTGCAAAAATACGTTACTGTGTTGCGTTATAATGTATAATCGTTGCGTTGCCATCTGCTTGAAGACGAAAATTTTCCTAGACGAAAATGAATAGGAAAAAATAAATAAAAGGTAAACCAATTAGCACATTTAAGTAGCCTATCCCCCTTGAAGATGGATATGCTCAATGATTCTTGCTTATAAGTTACTCTCCTGATAGAGAAAATTACCCAAATTGTGATTGAAAATTTCCTGAAAATGAATTTTCATGTTTTATTTCATCAATTTTCTATCCCATAAAATTCAAGCCGATCAGTGACAAACCAGCAGGCCAATCATTTTACGAAAACAAAATTACGGTAGGAGAGAGTTGCTGGAAACACACCTATTATATGCTTCCAGCCATGTAACGTCACAACATGTCAAGGTGTAACGTCACAAGGTGGAACATGAATGTCTCTTAAAAAAAAAAGTTTTGTGTAGACAAGGTAGGATATTGGAAGGGGCTGAGGCTAAACATGGTTCTCCAATCATAGCGGGTGGAAGACTTTGCATGATTCTGGTTCAAATAAGGTCCACAATACCTAGCTTTTTACTAAGAAGCTGGTACGGGGTATTGGAGGGATTTCTGGGTCGCTATGGTTCTTGAATCATACAGGTTTAAAATCCTTGTGTGATTTCAGTTGAGAAACTGACCTGTTGTATATACCTTCCCCTGAGGCACGTGGCCAGGGCAGTGGTTAGACGATATTATAGGTACCATCGGCCTGCTTTATACATCAAGTAAAACAGATTTCACATCAAACAATATGCAAAATGCCTGCCTTTCCCAAAAAAAGAAAAGAAGACGGGAAAAGCGCATAGTGTTGGAAGGGGGGAGGGGGGGGGTCTGAGATTCTACTTCATTTCCCCAATCATACAGAATTAAACTCCTTCATTGATATCGGTTCAAACACAGTATAACATGACTAGCTTTTTACAGAGAAGTTGGTGGCTCCTATGACGATTGGTGTTTCTGCAATCACACCAATTGAAAATCTCACATGAATCCAGTTCAAACAACATGTTTGAACAGTATGTTCACTTTTCTAAAAAAAAATAAAATACAGCGAGAAGGGCTGGTGTGTTGGATGGACTACAGCACCACTCTGTGCCTCCGATTAAAATTCTTTGGCTGAATACGGTTTAACAAGATGCTGCATGCCCAACTTTTTATTAAACAATTGGGCTGACGTGGGGGGGGGGGGTTTAGAGAGGCTTTGCATCAAATTTGGGCCTCAGTCATTCAGATCTAAAATCCTTAAAAGTTTTTGGTTCAGTTAAGGGGCAACATGCACACATTTCTACTTAAAGGTTGGTGCTGGAAGAGGCAGGTGGATAATAGGTGCGTCACGGGCCCTAATTCGGAATTTGATAAAACAGAATAGAAGTGTTCGTGTAATTCTGATTCAAACTAGGTGCCCTATACTCCTCTTGTATCCCCCAAGGCCATATCCAGGGGGAGCAGGTTAAGGGGTTTGAACCTCACCGAAATGTTTGTCCGACTCGTAAAAACCGTAACAAACATGAATATGAACGAATTTTTGATGTGTTTTTTGAATTTTTTCCTTTTAATCCCCCTCCCTGAAAAAATATTTTGTACCCCTCCCCGAAAAAAAACCTGAATACGGCCCTTTACCCCCCCCTCCCCCCCCCCAAAAAAAAAAACAACAACAAAAGGTTGCGAAGGAGAGAGGGTGTTTGGGGGATGACACTTCTACTTTGCGCATCCAGAAGGGTTGGAAGGATGAAGTACAGCAAGAAGGGCTGCTGTGTTGGATGGACTACAGCCACACTTTGTGCCTCCAATTAAAATGATTTGATTGAATACGGCTTAAAGAGATGCTGCGTGCCCACCTTTTTGTTAAACAATTAAGCTGAGGGGGGAGGGTGTTAAAAGTCAGGTTGTCTTTTGATCCGCAAAAAGCCTGGCTATTCCATCAGTTCTTTCGTAATAAGAAGTTTTCTATGAAGAGGAATAAAACCAAGTTTCTTTGAGGCTTGATAATCCCTTCTTGGCATGTCCTGATGACCAGGAATTAAAAATACCCCCATCGTACAAAGGTCAAAGAGGAACCACAACCCCAAGGGGCATAACTAAGACACTAGATCTAACTTCGAACAAAGTTTAATTGAGTTTGCAAAACTCAAGGTTCCCAATGACGCCCTACCTATGGTCTTAAGACTTCCGACGAACCCCTACCTGCAGCCACAATGCTTCTGACGACACCCCTACCTATGATCATAAGGCTTCTGACGAAGCCCCACTTGTGGCATTAAAGTTTCCAACGACACTCTACGTGTGATTCATAAGTTTTTACAACAATAGTAACCCAGGTTTAACCTAGCGGGTTTGAAACAGACTGCCAAGTCGTAAAAGTGAGTTCTCACCAAAACAAAACACTGTATAATTTAACAAAGTATGTTTACTAGAGTTCTACGCGTAAGAGAAAAAGGAAGCATAGTTTTGGGTAAGGAATTAAGAGTGTCCACCTTTGGTGAGTTCTTTTACATACCTAGTTTTATCTAAAGACCAACTTTTCTTCTCCTAATTTTCCCGTCTCTTCTGAAAGTAATTAATTAAAGAAACTTTTTCCACAAAATAAGTTTTTGAAATAAAACTAAAGAGCTCCATTAAACCAAAAATTAACAAAATAGAATCAAATAATCTACCAAGCATACAACCACCACAAATGAGTATCAATAAATAAATGAAACCCAAAGCAAGCAGACATTAAAAAAAAAAAAGAGTCAAAATCAAAACGAGCAGAAAATAATTTGAGTAGGGTTCTAAAATCCTACGCTTTATAAAAGCCAGAATATAATTCGTACTTTACTGAAAAAAAACTCAAATGAATTTACTGAACAAAAAATGTGCATTGTCAGTTTTAATATACATATACTGATGTTTATTCCTGAAAATCTTAATTAAATTTTTATTTCTTAAAGTTATAAAAATGAAAACATTTAAAAGAATTTTTTCAGTAACGTACAAATTATATTCTAACTTTTAGAAAGCATAGGGTTTTAGAAACCTACTCCTATTAATTTCTGCTCGTTTTGAGTTGGACTCTTATTTATTTTAATTTCTGTTTGCTTGGGGTTTCATTTATTTATTAATACTGATTTGTGGTAGCTATATGCTTGGTAGATTATTTGATTCTGTTTTTGTTCATTTTTGGTTTAATGGAGTCCTTTACTTTTATTTGAAAAGCTTACTTTGTGGAAAATTTTTTTTTTCCATTAATTTCTGTTCGTTTCATATTGACATAGTCTTTTTCAGGAAACCATATATATCCCCTTGGCATAACTCACAACCCTTGCCTCTAATCTTTGGGGTTTGTTTCAACCCCAAAGGCCTTGTTATGTGATATTTAGACTATTTTAAGTAGAGTGGCTATCTAAAATTTCTATTAGATGCATTTTGGGACAATACGATGTGTGTTTGCGTAGGGGGGGGGGGGGGTATCTGCCTTCCGATCACTTTGATTCTTAAAAAGAGAACTAGAGCGTCTGATTACCAATCCAATGAACCGCTCCAAAGTTTATATGACCGTGCTTTCCATGAAAACCTTATTTGCCTCCAGGACATAACTTACAACCCTTGCCCTGAGGGCTGGGGCGATTTGTTATCCTCAAATACACAAGTTCCAGACCTTTCAAAAACGTTGAAAAAAAGGTTATCTCAAAATTTTGATTGGAAGTGTTTGGTGAAATTATGGGCGTGGGGAGGAGGGGGGCGGAGCATTTGCCCTCTGATCACTTTCGACTAATAAGAAAGGCACTGGTCCTCTTAATTTCCAACCGAATGAGCCCTTTTTGAAGCTTCTACGACAAAACTTTGTATAAGAACCTTATATGCCCCAAGGGCATAAGTTACAATCTTTACCCTGAGGTCTGTGGAGGGGGGGTTGTCATCCTCAAAGACCTAATTTCCAGAACTTTCAACTACGTTGGAAAAAAATGGCTATCTTAAAATTATGATTGGATGTGTTTGGGGAAATGGTGAGCGTAAGAGGAGGGTTAGTTACCCTCCAATCACTTTCTACTATTAAAAAGGGCACTATCCCTGTTAATGTCCAATTGAATGAGCCCCTTTTGAAGTTTCTACGACAACGCTATCTATAAAAACCTTATATGCCCCCAGGGCATAACTTACAACCTTTGCCCTGGGGGATCTTGGGAGTTTGTTACTGGGGGGAGGGTAGCTGCCATCCAATCACTTTGATTCTTAAAAAGAGCACACGAGTGTCTGATTACCAATTCAATGAGCCCCCTCCGAAGTTGTTACGACCATGCTTTCTATAAAAACCTTATTTACCTCCAGCCCTCAACTTACAACCCTTGCTCTGAGGGCTGGGGGGATTTGTTATACTCAAAGACATAATTTCTAGAACTTTCAAATACATTGAACAAAATTGCTATCTCAGCATTTTGATTGGAAGTGTTTGGGGAAATGATGGGCTGGGTGGGGGGGAGCATTTGCCCTCTGATCACTTTCGACTAATAAGAAAGGCAATAGTCCTCTCAATTTCCAACCGAATGAACCCTTTTTGAAGCTTCAACGACAAAACTTTCTATAAAAACCTTATATGCCCCAAGGGCATAACTTACAACCTTTGCCCTGGGGGCTGTGGGGGGTCTGTCATCCTCAAAGACATAATTTCCAGACCTTTCAACTACGTTGAATAAAATGACTATCTCAAAATTTTGATTAATTGTATTTGGGGAAATGGTGGGCGTGAGAGGGGGGTTGGTTGCTCTACATTCACTTTCGACTATTAAAAAGGGCACTAGCCCCTTCAATTTCCAGTCAAATGAGCTCTTTTTGTAGTTACTATGACAAAACTTTCTATAAGAACATTATATGCCCCCAGGGCATAACTTACAATTCTTTCCCTGAGGTTTGTGGAGGGGGGGGTTGTCATCCTTAAAGACCTAATTTGCAGGAATTTCAACTACGTTAAACAAAATGAATATCTCAAAATTTTGATTGGATATGTGTGGGGAATGGTGGGCGTGAGAGGGGGGTTAGTTGCCCTTCAATCACTTTCGACTATTAAAAAGGGCATTATCCTTTTCAATTTCCAATCGAATGAACCCTTTTTAAGTTTCTACTTGACTTAACTTGACTTTATTTAACAAAAACATATACATAAAATTTGTACAAAGGAGAAGAGAGGAATCTCGTAATGTCTCCTTTATCAAACAATAGGGGAAAAAAATTACACTACGGCAATCCTTTCTATAAGAAACCTTATATGCCCCAAGGGCATACCTTACAACCCCTGTTCTGAGGGCTGTGAGGGGGGGGGGTGGTTTTCATCCTCAAAGACCTAATTTCCAGAACTTTTAAATACGTTGAAAAAAACGGCTATCTCAAAATTTTGATTGTATGTGTTTGGGGAAATGTTGGACGTGGTTAGTTCACCTCCAATTACTTTCGACTATTAAAAAGGGCAGTAGCCGTTTCAATTTCCAATCAAATAAGCCCTTTTTGAAGTTTCTACGAAAAACCTTTGTATATACTTTTTATAAGACAAACCTTATATGCCCCTAGGGCAATAACTTACAACTCTTGTCCTGAGGGCTTGGGGGGGAGGGCTGTCATCCTTTAAGACCTAATTTACTAAACTTTCAACTACCTTGAACAAAATGGCTATATAAAATATTGATTGGATGTGTTTGGGGAAAAGGAGGCCGTAAGAGGGGAGTTAGTTGCCCTCTAATCACTTTCAACTATTTAAAAAGGGCACTTTCAAGTTTCTACGATAAAGCTTTCAATAAAACCTTATATACCCCCAGAGCATAACCTATAACCCTTGCCTTGAGGTGTCTGAGGGGATTATCATCCTCAAAGACCTTATTTCAAGAACTTTTAACCCCGTTGAACAAAATGGCTATCTCAAAATTTTGATTAGATGTGTTTGGATAAATGGTGGGCGTGAGAGAAGTTGCCCTCCAATCACCTTCGACTATTAAAAAGGGCACTAGCCATTTCAATTTCCAATCGAATGAGTCCTTTTTGAAGTTTCTACGAAAACACTTTCTATGTGTTTTCGTAAAAGGTGTGCTGGTACTTTCAGTATTTATAGAGTTTAGAAAGGCTTTTGACACGGTGGTTCATAAAATTTTATTGCGTAGGGTAAGCCGTTTAGGGATCCAAGGGGTTATTCTGAAATCGTTTGAATCTTATCTTAACCAGCGGATTATTCGAGTCTCTAATTAAAATTCTATTTCAAAAACTTTTATCGTTAATTCTGGTGTGCCTCAGGGTTCCGTGCTTGGCCCACTTCTTTGTCTAATGTTGATACCATGCGTTTTAATATATATATCAGATGCACTGATAACGTCTTTTGCTGATGACACGGTGTTTACGATTACAGCTACTTGTCTGAACCAGTTAATTGAGAAGACAAATAAGGCCCTCGCTGAATTGATAAGTTTTACAAATTCTAGTTATTTGGTAGTGAACATTTCAAAAACAAATTTCATGACATTTTTTAGAGATGGAGTTTCATGTGTCTTAGATAATAAAGTTATTTTAATGGTGAATTTTTGAAGCATGTAAATGGTGTTGAATAAAGTTGGAAATCACATTGTGATCTTGTGGCAGTTAAGATTTCAAGAGGGATGGGTGTGATAAGAAGACTCAAAAATCAACTACCGTCAAATGTTTTACTTTTACTATATCATTCTATTGTTAGCCCTTATTTATCGTATGGTTGCGTGCTATGGGCTAGTAGTTTTATTTCAAGTTTTAGAAAGATCCAAATTTTACAGAATAAAATAGTTCGTATTTTAGGTAATTATATTCAGTTTGAAAATAGCACGTTGAATTGCTTTACAAGTTTGAAAATTTTAAATATTTATCAGTTGCGGGATTACCAGTTAGCAATTTTTATTTATCAATGTTTGAATAAGTATTCACCGGAGGTATTTTGGGAAATTTTTAAAGCTAATTCATCTTATCACTGTTATGAGACTAGAAATGCGAATGACCTTGCTTCGGAGCTCCGGAATACTCAACGTGCTGCGCTTCTGCCTCGTTTTGCGGGACCGGGAGTGTGGAATTCCCTCCTGGATGCTATTAGACAAGCTGATAATGTAAACCAGCTCAAGAGTAGATTGAAGTGTTACCTTTTGGGTTACAATCTGAATGATTAGAAATTTAAATTTGAATAATGTTTGGTATGAAAATTGTTTGGATAGACAAAGGTCGCATTTTCGCGAAATTACCCAGCCAAAGCGCACGGAGTCGGCTATATAGCCTAGCTGATACCTATTGATTTTGGTCACAGTTGATTTAGTTAGAAGTATCTCATTTTTTTTTCTTTACTTCTGTTGTTGCTTTTTTTTTTTTTTTTTTTTTTTTTTTTTTTTTTTGTGGATGTTGTAAGGATGATGGGTGATATTTCTCACTTGCGATTTTTAGAGAGTAATCCTTTTAGATTAGGAGATGTTCTTTATGTTGATTTATTTCAAATGCTGATTTTCCTCTGCAAAGAGATAGTTGTTAGGTGGACGTAGAGCTTTATAATAATGGATTTGCAGCCATCGTAAACAAACCTTCGGTTTTTTGTAGATGGCTGCTGTAAATTTGTTTGTATTTTTTATGTGAAATAAATTAATTTGAATTTGAATATGAAAACCTTATATGCCCCCAGGGCATAACTTAAAACCCTTGCCCTGAGGGCTGTGGGGGGGGGTGTCATTTTCAAAGACCTAATTTTCAAATTTTTCAACTACGTTGAACAAAATTGCTATCTCATGGATGTGTTTGGGGAAAAAGTGGGCGTAAGAGGGAGGTTAGTTGCCCTCCTATCACTTTTGACTATTAAAAGGGCACTAGCTCTTTGAATTTCAAATCAAATGAGCTCTTTTTGAAGTTTCTACGACAAAGCCTTCTATAAAAACCTTATATGTCCCTAGGACATAGCTTACGAACCTTGCCCTGAGGGTTGTGGGGGGAGTGTCCTCCTCAAAATCATAATTTCTATCTGAAAATCAACTATGTTGAACAAAATGGTTATCTCAAAATTTTGATTGAGTGTTTGGGGAAATGGTGGGCGTGGAAGGGGTTTTAGTTGCCTTCCAATCGCCTTTGACTGTTAAAAAGGGCACTAGCCATTCCAATTTCCAATCGAATGAGCCCTTTTCGAAGTTTCTACAACAACTCCTTTGATACGATGTGCCCTGGTCTAGAAAAAATAAACAATACATTGTGCCAACATCGTTCTTTATTTAGGCAGCGCTATTGCGCTGTCTATGATCTTAGTAATATTTCGATACAAAGTTACTCTGGTTTACAAGCAAATGAACAAAGCTGTGGCTTTTGTCAGTAAATAAATTTCAGTTTAGCCCCAAAAAAGCGAAAAGATTTAAAATATTCTTTTTTTTCCAGTGAAAAAGACAATGCCGATAAAAACTAACAAAAATTAATTTGAAAATATTTTTCCACAAAACAAGTTTCTCAAAGAAAAGTAAAGAGCTACATCAAACTAAAAATGATTAGAAATAAAATCTACCAAAAATCACTATAAGTAAATACTTGAAACCCGAAACGAACAGTAATTACAATAAGTAACAGAGTCAAACTCAAAACGAGCATCTTATAATACCCTTAGCGTCAGTGATGGTAATAGTTGTAGTAGTAGTAGTAACATTAGCATCAGCATGCAAATAACACCTTTGGTTTTTTCTCAATATCCTTCTTAACACATGTTGAAGGTTTCAATTTAATACCATAAACAGTTCCTGAGGTATTGCTGAAACTTCTTCTTGACAAACTGTATGCACATAATGTGTTTTGATATGGTTCAACACTGCTCCAACATTCTCCAAATTTTTGCCTTAATACCCTTAGCTTTAGTAGCAGTAGTAGTAGTACCAGCAGTAATAGTAGGAACATCAGTAGTAGTAGCAGTAGAGTTAGTAGTAATAGCCTTAGCTTTGTAGTAGTATAGTAGTAGTAGTAATAGTAATAGTAGTAGCTGTAGTAGTAGTAGCAGTAGCAGTAGAAGTTGTAGAAGAAGGAGTATTAGGTTGCAAATATTGCCTTTTGATTAGACCAACATCCCAAAAACAATCCCTGTAAGTTTCAACTTCACGCACCGGGCCGTTCCTAAGATGTTGCTGATGCCATCTTTTGACCCCATGCATGAAGACGGTATGTCATGATACACGTGATACGTAATACGATATGTCCCTCAGTTGTAAAAGTAGTCACAGTAATAGCAGTAGGTTACTAGTACTACTAGTTGTAGGACTAGCTGTAAGACTAGTAGTAGCATGAATAGTAATAGTACTAGAAGTACCAGCATCAGTAGTATTAACATTAATACTATCAGTACCATTATTAGTAGAAGTATAAGTAACAGTAGTATAAGCGATATGCCCTTTTGATAACCTGTATCTTCACAGTGTGTTTTATCTTCGGTCAACTTCCCCATCAACACTTCCGGAATTTTATCTTAATACTCTTAGCCTTAGCAGTCGTTGCCTTAGAACTAGTAGTTGGGATAGTACTAGTAGTTGGAGTGGTAGCAGTATGAGTGGCATTAGCAGTATCATGGAAGCTTGATTTTGAAGCTTAGACCTTCCCAGAAAGTTTCATCTTAATGCCCTAATCCATTCCTGACATATGCCCTTTTGACAATCTGCATACACATAGTGCATTTTGACTTAGTCAAAATATTCCCTCAACATTTTCTCAAATTTCAGCTTTATACCCTTAGCCTTAATGGTACTAGTATCATAGTAGTAGTGGTAGTAGTAGGAGAAGTCGTAACAGTAGTAGTATTGTAATAGTAGTATTGATAATAAAATATCTACTGCGAGATACAAATACGATGGAATCTTTGGGGGGATTTTATGATTATGAATTGCAAAAAGCTAAAGACAGTGGCTTTTGTCTAATTAAAAAGGTATTAAACACTCGGAAGCGGGGAAGTGAGAAAAAGTATTTGGTTCACTGGCTTGCGTACAACTCTGAATTTGATTCTCGGATAGCTGATAAAAATATGAATAGCAATGTCAACTCCTGAAGGTTTCTCTGTGACATTTATATCCAATATTTCCAATCCCCTCTACGAGGCTTTACATAAGACCACATGACTGGCCATTCCCGAACGAGGAATGGCTGTTAACTTTTGAATCTAATGAATACTTCTATTACATCATGACCTACAATGAATTTAATAATATGCATGTACTGTGTTGAGTTATCAACAAAAAGTGTCGAGTCGAAATATAGGTGCTTTCATGTTCAACTATTCAACGGAATAGAGAAAAATTTACCTTTTAATCTGATTGAGAATGAAAGAATTATCCTCAACAACATTTTACACGAGGTCTTTGGTTTTAAATGTAATATAATATAAGTTAAGAATTTCAGTGGAAAAGATCTTGTGATTTACGCAGACCTTCCATCCAGTTTCTCCTCGGACATTAAATGTTACACTTCGGATTGAAACGATGTGTAAATACATAGACAATTTTTGTATATTTATTTATACTTCACTTGCGGAGCCTTCTCGAATCGGTTACACTAATGCCCCCTTCTACAAGATCTAAAGAGTACATTTTACTGGAAAATAAAATGTAATAGACATAAGTTGGATAAAGGGAGAGTTAAAAGTGCAAACTATTGTACTCTGGTTATTATAAACATCAGAACGACATTGAAAAGGAACTATACAAATGGACATTGATACTTCGAACAAAAAGAAAAGAAAGTAATTGAACTGGACTTTGTCGATCTTCTCCAGAGAAAACTTTTTCAGTGACAAAACACAGTCAGGTTACTTATGAAAAATTAGGTTTTTGGTATAAGCAGTTAAAATAAATCTTGAATAAGTGAGAATATTGTCTCGTATGCATATTGAAAACAGTGAAGAATCTATTTTGGTTTACCAAAAGTATAGAAATACTTTAAACTGTATTTTAACAGTTTAACAAATAATTTAACAAGCAAAATTATTATCATTCTAAGTTTAAAGAAGTTGAAGGTTCCCCTAGGAAGACATTGGCAAGTTATTAGAAGGATAGTTGGTGATCCCCAGGTCGGTAAGTCTTGCGTTATAAAGGATGGAGAAGACAATATTTTGTTCTCTCCTGATGTTTGCTGATGACAGCGTTCCATTTGTGTGCGCGAAAACAACTGCATTGTTGGCTGCTGCATTGCCTAACACTATTCAGAGGATATCTATCTGGATGAGGTGCAGTAAGATTGTTATTAATCATAATAAGTCCAATTTTGTATTTTTCGGACGGTCTTGTAATTGTTAACCATGGATATCTTCAGTTGAAGCCGGGGATCTTGTAATACAGAAGACTTCAGACGTTCGAAACCTTAATATTATTGTGGATGAATCACTCTTATTTAAAGGTTATATTGAGAAAGTTTCAAATATGTTAGCTAGAAATTTTGGTATGTTTCGTAAACTTAAACACTATTTTTCGAGTGAAATTATTCGTATATTGTATTCTAGTTCAATCCACCCCTATATATTATATTGTAGATCAATATTTAGTTTAATACGGGCTTTCTCCTCAACCCTTCGTCCAGTCCATTTTTTAAAATATTGTTATTAGAACTCTTGTTAATCTGAGCCCTTCTGAATCGGTTCATGAGGCTTAGGTTAGGTTGAGAATTCTTCCAGAGGCTGCTCTCTGTGATTTTTGTACTGGTGAATTCACGCATAATTGCGTCAGAGGCAAGTTTGCTTCTTTCCTAAGTGTGTTCACGCAAGTTAATGAGGTTCATTCCCATGTCACAAGGTCAATGAATAACGTTTATGTTAATAATTTGGTTACGTCGAGGCCAGTGTTTTCTCTTGTTTTTAGAGGGGCTAAGTTATGGAATTCGTTAAATGAGAATATTAAAAGCAGTGATTTAAGTGAATTTAAAAGGCTGTTGAAGGATGAATTGTTTTCTAAATATGATTTTACTGATTAACTCAATAGGACGCATAGTTGATAAATTAAATTGATATTTAATCATTAAATTTAGTGTTTTATTTTGATCAAGGCTTGTTAAGAGAGGAGCTGGATGTTGAGTGTTAAATTAGTGGGAGCAGTGTACTTGATGTTGATGCTGTATTTTGCTTTTTAAACCCTTTTTGAAGTTGATGTTAATTTCTTTTTGTGGATTTATTTGGTTATCCCTCCTCCATATCATGCTGTGACATTTTGAGGAGATGTGCATATGTTGAATTTTTGTTAATATTTGATATTAAGATAAACAATTAGTTAATAGCATACTTGCTTACTTTTTTTTGTGTGCTTGTGCACAAAATATGTCTTTACTGAAAACACAGAATATACGATTTGTTTTATACAAATGAATTTTTTTTATTCAAATTACTGCATTACAATAGCCACAGCCATTTTGCAACTTTGTGGCTTCTTAAATTAGCCTAAATCCCTGAGACAATGAATCTGTCAGCATGTGCAAGCAAGGGCGCCCATAGGCTGAATTTTAGGAAAGGGGCTTACATGGTCTAATCGGCACTTCCAGTACTGCACAATTGAAATCTCAAGAAAACATCATAGGCAGCGCGATAGCGCTGCCTAAGTAAAGAGCGATTTGGGCCAAACATATTGATTTGTTTTTAGGACCAGGGCCCTTCTTATAGACATAATTGTCATAGGAACTTCAAAAACAGCTCGAGGAGGGTGTCCTCAAAGGCCCCCCAAGCTCTCAAAGGGCCACCGGAGCCCCCAAAGGCCCACCCAGACCCCCAAAGGCCAACCCCGGGTCCCCCCACGGCCCATCGAGCTCCCGAAGGACCAATGGGCTCCCAAAGGCCCTCCCCCGTTCCCCAAATGTCCCCCAGGCCCACAACTGCCCTCCCTGTGCCCCAAAGGCCCTCAACCGGTCCCCACAGGTCCAACGGGCTCCCAAAGGACCAATCGGTCCTCAAGTGCCCCCCAGACCCCCAAAGGCCCTCCCTGGGCCCCAAAGGCCCTCCCCCGGCACCCAAAGGTCCCCCGGGATCCCAAAGGACCAATCGGCACTCCAGGGCCCCCCAGACCGCCCCAGCCCCGGCACGGGCCCCCCAATTCCCCCGCAACCCCAAAAAGGCCTACCTTGGGCACCACCCGGCCTCCTCCAGTCCCCCACGGCCCCTCGCGCTCCCACAGGCCCACCGGGGTCCCACCGGTCCTCCACCGGTCCCCACATGTCCCCCAGGCACCCAAAGGCCCTCCCCGTGCCACCACGGTCCTCCACTGGACCCCAAAGGCCCATCGTGCTTCCACAGGACCAACGGGGTCCCAATGGCCCTCCACCGGTCCCCACAGGCCCATCGCGCTCCCAAAGGACCAACGGGGACCCCCAGACCCTCCACCGGTCCCCACAAGGCCCCCCGGCCCCCCAAGGCCCTCCCCCGGCCCCCAACTGCCCCCCACGCTCCCAACGGATCACCGGTGCCCCCAACTGCCCCCAAGCTCCCACAGGATCACCGGCGCCCCCCAAGGCCCATCCCGCCCCCCAAACGCCCTCCCCGGGCCCCCCCCACGCATAATTTAAAGACCTTCAGATGGTGTGATTTTAAAAGTTATGCTTTTGTTTTCTAAAATCATCGCCTAAATGCCTCAAACTGTTTCACCCAAAGAGACACATACACAGAGACACACACACAGAGACACACACAGAGACAAACATACAGAGACAAACACACAGAGACACACATACAGAGACACACGCACAGAGACACACGCACACAGACACACGAACAGAGACACAAACACACAGAGACACACACAGTCTCTTGTTTACCTTGTCACAGTTACATTTTCTTTATTTTTCATAGTTCATTTTGAATTTCTTTCGTTGAAATGCAAGAGTTGTAATATTTCAGCAGTGTTTGGTTGTGGTTTAACTTGTCACATTTACATTTTCTTGATTCTTCATAGTTCATTTTGAATTTCTTTCGTTGAAATTCAAGAGTTGGAACATTTCAGGAGTGTTTGGTTGTGGTTTACATTGTCACAGTTACATTTTCTTGATTTTTCAAAGTTCATTTCGAATTTCTATCGTTGAAATGCAAGAGTTGGAATATTTAAGTAGAGTTCAGTTGTGGTTTAACTTGTCACACTTACATTTTCTTGATTTTTCAAAGTTTATTTTGAATTTCTTTTGTTGAAATGCAAGAGTCATACTATTTCAGTAGTGTTTGGTAGTGGTTTAACCTGTCACAGTTAAATTTCCTTGATTTTTCGATGCTAATTTGAATTTCAGTTGTAGAAAAGCAATATTTTGAATATTTAAGAATGGTTTGGTTGTGGTTTAACTGGTCAAAGTTCCATTTTCTTTATTTTTAAAAATTCTTTTAATTTTATTTCGTTGAAATACAAGAGTTGTAATATTTCAGTAGTGTTTGGTCATGGTTGACCTTATCACAGTTACATTTTCTTGATTTTCAAATTCATTTTGAATTTCTTTCTTTGAAATGCAATAGTTGGAATATTTCAGTCGTGTTTGGTTATAGTTTACATTGCCAAAGTTACATTTTCTTGATTTTTCAAAGATAATTTGAATTTCTTTCGTTGAAGTGCACGAATTGGACTATTTCAATAGTTTATGGTTGTGGTTTACCTTGTCACAGTTACATTTTCTTGATTTTTAAAAGTTAATTTTGGATTTCTTTCGATGAAATGCAAGAGTTTGAATATGTCAGTAGAGTTTGGTTGTGGTTTACCTTGTCACAGTTACATTTTCTTGATTTTTCAAAGTTCATTTAGAATTTATTTCGTTGACATGCAACAGTTGGAATAATTGAGTGGTGTTTGGTTTTGGTTTACCTTGTCACAGTTACATATTCCTGATTTTTAAATGTTCATTTTTAATTTCATTAGTTGAATTGCAAGAGTTGGAATATTTCAGTAGTGTTTGGTTATGGTTTACCATGTCACAGTTACATTTTCTTGATTTTTCAAAGTTCATTTTGAATTTATTTCGTTGAAATGCAAGAGTTGGAATATTCCAGTAGTGTTTGGTTATGTTTTACCATGTCACAGTTATATTTTCTTGATTTTTCAAATTTCATTTTGAATTTTTTTGGTTGAAATGCAAGAGTTTGAATATTTCAGTAGTCTTTGGTTCTGGATTACCATGTCACAGTTACATTTTCTTGATTATTCAAAGTTCATTTTGAATTTCATTCGTTGAAATGCAAGAGTTGGAATATTTCAGTCGCGTTTGGTTGTGTTTTAACTGGTCACAGTTACATTTACTTTATTTTACAAAGTTAATTTGAATTTCTAAAGTTGAAATGCACGAGTAGGCATATTGAAGTTGTGTGTTGTCAGGGTTTAAATCATCAAAGGGCTATTTTCTTGTGTGGTATCTGCCCATTTTGAAGTAAGGCTATTTTAAATAAATTTATTGACTAGTACAGTAGTTTTGTGTTGGTGAGGACATGTTCCTAGTTAATTTTTTTTTTATATAATATGTACTAAGTTACTGTCCTTTATAGTCAAGAATGATTAGGTCCCTCTCAGTCGCGGTTAGTGGGGAATATAATTTTATCTTTTCCCGTATCTTTTTTTAGCACTTATCATTTTTAATTTCTTTTGTTGAAATGCAGGAGTTAGAATATTTAAGTAGTGTTTGCGGGTGGTTTAACTTGTCACATTTACATTTCCTTGATTTTTCAAAGTTCAATTTGAATTTCTTTAATTGAAATGCAAGAGTTGGAATATTTCATTAGTGTTTGTTTGTGTATTAACTTGTCAAAATTAAATTTTAGTTATATTAAAAATTTAATTTTTATTTCTTTAATTGAAATTAAATAGTTGGAATTTTTAATTAGTGTTTGTTTGTGGATTAACGTGTCACAGTTACATTTTAATTATTATTCAAAGTTCATTTTTGATTTCTTTAGTTGAAATTAAATAGTTGGAATATTTCAGTAGTGTTTGCTTTTGGTTTAACTTGTCGCAGTTAAATTTTATTTATATTTCAATGTACATTGTGAATTTCTTTATTTGAAATGCAAGAGGTTGATTCTTTCAGACGCGTTTGGTTATGGTTTACATTGTCAAATTTACATTTTCTTTATTTGTCAAATATCATATTTAATTTATGTAGTTGAAATTAAATTGTTTTAATAAAAAATTATTTTTTTCTTTTTTTTGAAATATAAAAAGTTAAATTTTAAATATTTTTCATATTTCATTTTGAATTTCTTCCCATGAAATCCAAGAGTTGGAATATTTCAGTAGTGTTTGGTTGTGTTTTAACATGTCACTGTTACAGTTTCCTGATTTTTAAATCTTCTATTTTATTTTATTTCGTTGAAATGCAAGAGTGTGAAGATTTCAGTTGTGTTTGGTTACGTTTTACCTTGTCACAGTTACAATTTACCGATTTTTCAAAGTTCATTTTGAATTTTTTTAGTTGAAGTGCAATAGTTGGAAAATTTCAGAAGTGTATGGTCGTGGTTTATCTTGTCACAGTTAAATTTCTTGATTTTTCAAAGTTAATTTTGAATTTCTTTCGTTGAAATGCAAGAGTTAGAATATTTCATTAGTGTTTGGTTGTGGTTTACCATGTCACAGTTACATATTCTTGATTTTTCAAAGTTAATTTTGAATTGCTTTCCTTGAAATGCAAGAGTTGGAATATTTCAGTAGTGTTTGGTTATGGTTTACCTTGTCACAGTTATATTTTCTTAATTATTCAGAGTTAATTTGAATTTCTTTGGTTGAAATGCAAGAGCTGGACTATTTCAGTAGTGGATGGTAGTGGTTTAACTTTTCACAGATACATTTTAGTGTTTTTTCAAAGTTAAGTTCGTATTTATTTCATTTTAATGCAATAGGTGGAATATTTCAGTAGGGTTTGTTTGTGGTTTAACCTGTCACAGTTACATTTTCTTGATTTTTCAAAGTTCATTTTGAATTTCTTTCGTTGAAATGCAAGAGTTGGAATATTTCAGTAGTGTTTGGTTGTGGTTTACCTTGTCAAAGTTACATTTTCTTGATTAGACATATATTTGGAATAAGCAAACAACCGCCCAGACACACAGGCAAAAATAGTGAGAGAGACAAAAACATATACAAATACGTAGATTCAGTCAAACAAACTGAGAAAAGCATGCATTGGAATAAGCAAATACCCGCCCAGACATGTGGCAAAAAGAGTGAGATAGACAAAAAAACACATACAAATACGTAGATTCAGACACACAAACCGAGAAAGACATGTATTGGAATAAGCAAACACCCGCCCAGACACACAGGCAAAAAGAGTGAGAGAGACAAAAACACATACAAATACGTAGATTCAGACACAAAAAACGAAAAAGACACCGGCAAAAAGAGTGTACCCCGCGACAGCGCATACATAGTGAGAGAGACATGCAAAGTCGACATAGCTTTCTTTCATTTTTAAGGTTAATTTAGAATAGGTTACGTGCGCGCACGTAACCTAGTCTAAATTAACCTTAAAAATGAAATAAATGCATGTCTGCATGTCTCTCTCATTATGTATGCGTCGTCACGGGGTACACTCTTTTTGCCGGTGTCTTTTTCGGTTTTTGTGAAAAAAAATATTTTGTTTTCCATGAAAAAATATTGAATGAGAACCATCAGTCCTCATCAATAGGAGTAAGAGTATGCGCAAAGAATATGTTTTAAAATTTAAATCAAAAGTGTCATTCTATTTTTCTGATATGATTTAGAGATGTAAAAAAAAGTTGAATAATTTCGAAAATCAAAAACATTTAGTTAAAAAAATAGTTTTTTTTTCATGAAAAAATATTGAATGAGAACCATCAGTCCAAAATTTGTTAAAATAAAAATAGTTTGTTTTTCACGAAAAAATATTGAATGAGAATCATCAGTCCTCATCAATAGGAGTATGGGTATGCACAAGAATATGTTTTAAAATTTAGATCAAAAGTGTCATTCTACGTTTCTGATATGATTTAGAGATGTAAAAAAAGGTTGAATAATTTTGTAGTCCAAAAAAAAAATTTTGTTGAAAAAAATAGTTTGTTGTTTATGAAAAAATATTGAATGAGAGCCATCAGTCCTCATCAATAGGAGTATGGGTATGCACAAGAATAGGTTTTAAAATTTAAATCAAAAGTGTCATTCTATTTTTCTGATATGATTTGGAGATGTAAAAAAAAGTTGAAAAATACCATGTTTAAAAAAAAAAACAAAGTTGAATAATTTCGAAGCCCAAAAAAATTTGCTAAGAAAAAATAGTTTGATTTCCATGAAAAAATATTGAATGAGAACCATCAGTCCTCATCAATAAGAGTATGGGTATGCACAAGAATATGCTTTAAAATTTAAATCAAAAGTGTCATTCTATTTTTCTGATATGATTTAGAGATGTAAAAAAAGTTGAATAATATTGAAGTCCAAAAAAAAAATTAGTTAACATTTTTTTTTTCATAAAAAATATTGAATGAGAACCATCAGTCCTCATCCATCAAAAAAGAACCATCAAAAAATACCATGTTAAAAAAAAAGTTGAATAATTTCGAAGTCCAAAAAAAAATTTAGTTAAAAAGAATAGTTTGTTTTTCACGAAAAAATATTGAATGAGAACCATCAGTCCTCATCAATAGGAATATGGGTATGCACAAAAGTATGTTTTAAAATTTAAATCAAAAGTGTCATTCTATTTTTCTGTTATGATTTAGAGATGTAAAACAAAGTTGAATAATTTTGAAGTCCAAAAAAAATTTAGTTAAAAAATAGTTTGTTTTTCATGAAAAAATATTGAATGAGACCCATCAGTTCTCATCAATAGGAGCATGGGTATGCACAAGAATATGTTTTAAAATTTAAATCAAAAGTTGCATTCTATTTTTCTGATATGATTTAGAGATGTAAAAACAAAAATGAATAATTTCGAAGTCCAAAAAAAAATTTTATTCAAAAAAATAGTTTGTTTTTCATGAAAAAATATTGAATGAGAACTATCAGTCCTCATCAATAGGAGTATGAGTATGCACAAGAATATGTTTAAAATTTAAATCAAAAGTGTCATTCTATTTTTCTGACATGATTTAGAGATGTAAAAAAAGTTGAAAAAATATATCATGTTAAAAAAATAAATAAAAAAAAGTTAAAAAAAAATTCAAAAAAAAAATTGAAAAAAATGGGGGGGGGGGCAAAGAGTTGGAGGGGAGGGGGCCCTTTTGGAGTTTAGGGATAGGGGAACTTTGGGGGTTGAGGTCCCTGGTGGTTAGGGTCATTGATGCTTATGATCCTTGACGGTTCGTCCTCATATAAACCTCAATACTTGATTTGTAAGGATTTCTATGGATTGTTCTGAATTTCTTTATTAAAATTCTTCTCTTGCCATCTACATCTCTCTTAGTATCAGCTTTTTAGTATACTATAACGTTAGACCCTATTTTAAATTGACAACATTGTTCAAACGGCACTTGTGTATTATACAGAACACATCGAAGAAGTAAGTAAAGCTAGGTCAAGTCACAAGTTCATTCTATCATCGTTAACCATTTTCATAGAGTGATGTTGTTCCAAATTTATAACAAATTGCCTGCGTTAATAAGCCCTTTGAGCTTACCTTAACTGGTAATTAGTTTAACCCTTTTTTCTCCAGCTTCATACGATCCGTTCACTAATTAGGATCATTCACATCCCTATTATTCAATCTAAAATTAATATCATTCATAGAGTCCAATTCGCAAATGCTACACCCTTTTTGCAATTGGAGTTAGCTTTTACGCAAAATGGTGCAATTCTCAACTTTTCATCATTCACATTTCTTTAATTATCCCATGATGCATTCTTAACCATCGGAAGTTTACTTTGGTTATTGAACTTAAAAAAAATATGTCTGCCAGGTCTTGTACCGTTCATATCAATTGATGCATGCTAAGGTACATAAGCCAAGCAAATAGCACAGGAAGGAACGTAAGCCAAGCAAATAGCACAGGAAGGAACGTAAGCCAAGCAAATAGCACAGGAAGGGACATAAGCCAAGCAAATAGCACAGAAAGGAACATAAGCCAAGCAAATAGCACTGGAAGGAACATAAGCCAAGCAAATAGCACAGGAAGGAACATAAGCGAAGCAAATTCATTATAAGCATTCTACGGATGACAGAATTTGACTTACTTAAAATTTAGGTCGAGCCGGTTCACCTTCAACCATATACATGTCTTAGTCATTGCTACATTAATTGTAGAGGTTAAGTAGTTTTTCAGTTGAAGCAACACACGTCAATGTTGCATCATCAGCAAATAAGGGTATAGTGATCCTGGACCCAGAAAGTGCAGGATCGACTAAATCCCTAATTCTAGAAGTAGTTGCAACAGCATTTGGTAGATCATTAACAAAAATCAAAAAAATGTGCTACTGTAAATTATTATCAAGAGCTCCATTAATTACCGAAGTTATATATGATAATGCCATCTCGGTAGTTCTACCCTTCCTGAAAGCAAATTGAATTGGATTTAAGAGTTTATGCAGTTCCAAATGATCATATATTGTAATATTAATACACTTTTCTAGTACACGTGAAATAACAGGTAAGACCGAAATAGGCCGATAATTTCCAAGATCATTCTTATTACCGACTTCAAAAATAGGAGTTTTCCTAGCAACTTTCGAACAATCAGGAAACCTTCCCTGTTTCAAACATACATTAATAAGGGAAGTATAAACATCAGCAATATAAGGAAACGCTGTTTTCAACACAAGAAGATTAAGTGAATCACTACTGACCGATGTACTTTTCATCCCCAAAATAATTTTCTCTACTTCATCACGAGAGAAGGGTTTTATATACATAGATATATCAATCGGAGTATTCATGAAAAAAAAATTTCAAAGGAGGATTACTATCAGAAGGTACAATACGGGAAGGTAAAGTTACGCAAATATTAGCAAAATGTTGAGAAAGAGCACCACATACCTCTTCTGATTTATTCGTTGGCAAACTATTCCGCATTACTACTTCATCTGGGAAAATAGAATTTCTGACTATATCACGCTTTTAATTATTTCACATGTTTTTACAGGGTTACCACAAGTTTCAATGAATTTATTTTCGAAATATTTTTTTTAACATTTCTCAGTAATTTATTAATGGCATTCCTATAATTTTTATAAATTCTTGAACAAATCGGATTATTCTCATTATTTAAGGAATTCTTAAAAAGTTGATACCTTTTATTAATGCAACGTAACAAGCTTATGCGAAAGGCATGGTTTCTTAGAATTATTTTTCCTTGATAGTTAACGAGCCATCATACAAGTCTTTGTCATTATCAAAATCAGCATATCATAAAACTTTTGAAAACTCATATTTATATCTTCCGCAAGTTCGACCAAATTATCCCAATTGACTTCTGCAATTTCGTGCTTAAACTTTTGAAGGTTACTCTGGCTGAACACGGGTACTGAACTCTTTTGAATTATTGGTGCTGACTTTGGGGGAATACAAACCTCAAGTCTTGTTGAAATCCCAAAATGATCTGATACATCTGTAAAAATAACTTTTGGAGCTGAAAAATCCAAATGTGAAAAAATATTGTCAATAAGCTTCGAAGATGAGGTGGTTACTAGTGTGCATATATTAATAGTAGGAAATAGACCATAGGATATACAAAGCTGCAAAAAATCCACAGAAATGCTCGCATCAAGCTCCTAAAAGTCAATATTAAAATCCCTGAGCATCATTAATGAATGTTAGCCATTTGTTAATTTCTCAAGCTGCTTATCCAGAAGATCCATAAATATAGGTATGGAGCCAGATGGCAGCCTATATAATATAATAACAAATACATCTTTAGGTTTCAGCATAAGCTGAAGAACAAATTGTTCAAATAACATTTCCTGATATAGTACTAGGTCATTTCTTATCAAAACCTCAATATCGCTTCGAATATATGCTCCATTTCCTCCACTTGTTTGAACTGTCGATTCTTATTCTAAAATTATTGTATCTTATTGTATCCTGGGACTTGTAAGAGAGCTGAGTTGAGGTCAGTCAGCCATGTTTCAATAAGACCGATAACCTGAAAAACAGAAAATTCACATATCTCATTTAAAAAATTAGACGAAGAATTTAGCCCTTCGAAATTAAGGTGGAAGACTTTGAGGCCTCTCGCATCACCATACTCAGATTGAATTCCATCTTTAAACCAATATTTTGAACTAATAGATTTATATTGACCTGCTATCTCAAATTCATAACCTCCATGCAGCTGCTCCGTAAATATACGTCCAAAATCTACATTAGAAGCCTCCAGATTATTAAAACGGCTAATACTCCGAAAATCCCGATAATAATTATCCATTTTCATTAAAGTCCAAAAGAAAACTTGGTACATGGTTTCAATAATAATAAAGATAACAAAAAGACACGAAAGAGAAAAATAAAAATAATCAACTTAAAAAACATAAATAAGAAAAAGAATAGGCCATGAAAATATTGCCTGTAACCCGTTCATCTATCAAGCTCCTAACGGAACGGCTCGCAACTTAGTAATTCACACAAACCCCAACATCATTAGATCACCCAAAAACTAATATAACAAATAACACACAACACAAATTACGGTATCAACAGACCCTTTGCATTGTACCATGGCACTTTAGCTACAGTGTTGTCTTTTTTGACACAAGTAACAGAGGGTAAGGTAAGGGGTACCCAGCATTCCAGTACTTATTCCACTAGATGTTTACAGATACCCAGAAGCTCCTTGTGCACAATGCGCACACGAGGCGTATCATCATCGCCAATAAAAAAATTCTTATGCACGCTGAACTGTTTCCCTAAAACTTTTTTTGTATTACTCAAAATAAAAAATCGAATCTGTGTATTGTCCACTTTAATTTTTACAATATTTTTAGAGCACTGAATAACACTAAAAGACGGCGAATTTCCGCTATTAAATGACAATCCATGCACCAGCACATCCTAAATCAGAGACTCAGCATCCTTAATAGGTACTTCATTTAGGCCCCAAAATAATAAGCAGCACATTTTATTGCAATGTTCTTCAACAAAGGAATGACTGACTACTGAATTCACTTCCTCGTTACTTTTATTAGTAATATCCGATTGACCCACCACAATATTCTTCAAAACCAGAAGTTCTGATTTTACTGTTGCAAGCTCATTCTCAGGCAAATTATTTTTATTTTCAATCGATGCTACATTGGTCACTGCCCTTAAATCAGTTTTTATCTCCAAGACTTTGTGCTTCAGTGTCTCAATATTCGCATTTATGGACTGGACCATTTCCAGGGTTTTAATAATAATTTCTGCATTTGACCTCTGACAATTAGTGAGAACGCTACCATCAGAATTACTTGTAGAGTTTATCGCGGGGTCTGATAATTCAGCTTCAATTCGATTATGTTTACCTCTTCCTTTCTTTCACATAATAACGGAATAAAAATAAGACTATTCGCCTACCTTTATTTAAACTTATTTTTTACCCACGCTAGTTCACAGCGTACAATTTACATGCGCCGTTAAAAGGGCACGGCTAACACCCAAATCAAGAATTTTCTTAAAATAGAAATCGCTGACCAAAAATTACAGGATGCATGAAACTCCTTCTTATCCAATTTTAAATTAAAGTTAGATCTCAAAATTTGGAGAAAACTAGGAACTACGCTTCTAAATACTACGCCAATGAAAAAGAGATAAAGACCCGAAAATTAATTTAAAACATTCTTTATAAAAATTTCTGGTTAAAAACGCATTTTAGAACTGACTTTTCAATGATAATGACAATAAAAAAGAATGTATCTGATCTGCTTCAAACTCGAAGGACACCTACTGTTGACCAAGGAGACCGGAAATCGAAAGAATACTAAAAATATATGACTGCTGGAGATAGGCTATCGATACCCCATTATCTTGAAATTTTCAGATATTGAAATCTTATTCGAGGAAGATTGGCAACACTTGTGACTCGGAGGATTGGCAAGCTTGATAGATGTTATTCTTGAAAACAGCCAAGTTTCTAATTTAAGTCCCTGTAATAACCTTTGATCTTCGTTGGCGAAATATATTCCACGTCCATAAGTGTATTTTGATCTCGATGTATCAAGACTAGTTCAAGTTTCCGACATCTGATAGGTGACTGAATGTCACAAGTTTTGTAGGCAATATATGGCAGTACTGCAATATGGGAAATGGATGCTAGGATTTTTTTTTCAGACTGAAGATATGTTCTATATTTTTTTAAACGAGCAAATCTGAAATTTGTATTTGGAATGAAAAAATATTTATGGTTAGGTTTTCAGCTTCTAAACAATCGTACAAGAATAAATATGTAACTAATAGATTATATATATGTTACTTCTATAAACCAAAGTTCATTGGTTAACTTACTTTTTCTACCTAAGCATTGGTACCTCTAAATTAGAACATCTACCGTTTTTTTGGAAGGATATTTTGCTGGTATTGTCGTGATAGGAATTGTCGTTTGTCTTTAATGGGTCATTTCTTTTTTTAGTAGTCATAAAACTAATAATAAAAGGTTTTCTTAAGATCATAATAGTAAGGATAAGATGCAAATCTTCCTTACTATGGCTGTTTCAACATTTCTGGATTTATCAAACAGTTCGTGGCAACAAACCGTAAGTAAGGAGTGATACGCATTAATAGCAGCCTTATTTTCAAATAAAGGGGAAAACACCCCCCTAAAAGTCATAGAATCTTAATGAAAATTACACCACCAGATTCAGTCTATCAGAGACTACTACTGTGGAGGTTTCAAGCTCCTACCTGCAGAAATGTAGAACTTTGTATTTTTTGTCAGAAAAAAGATCACAGATGCGTGTTTATTTTTATTATATTTTTCCCCCAGGGGTGATGGTATCGAGAAAATGATTTCATAACATTGAAAGAGGACTAATTTGAACGAAAATTAAAAGTTCCAGTGCCTTTTTTAGTTACAAAAATATTGGAGGAAAACTAGCTCCCCCGCCCCGCCTGTTTTCCCCTAAAATTGTCCGATCAAATTTTGAGATAAAATGAACCCCCCCCCCGCTCCTGGGGATGTTTCTTTAAGTTATAAAGTTTGCCAATTGTTTACGTATAGTTTTTGTTATTGGGAAGCATCAGACATTTTTCAGAAGGAGAGATTTTCGGTTTGAGGTGGGTTTCTACGGGTATAATTTTCCTCGTTGAAAAATGTTTGATTTCTTGTCCCAATTTTGTAAGAACGACTTCTGAAACACAAGGGTCGTTTAATTAGAATAGGAAGAATTTTAAAAGTGCTAGAAACCTCACCGTGAAGAGCAAGGTATTGAAGAGGGGGAAACTCCTTCACATACATAATGATTTCTATTCGCTTTAAGTTTTAATGTTGCTCCTTACTTTCAGTTGAAAAAAACTTTTTTTATCTTATTCAATCGAACTGGGTCTATCGGATCAGTACATCAAATGTGTCCAGAGAAGACTGGATTTATATAATAATTATTGAACCCTGTCTCTCCTTCTTCTCTTAAAAAGAAAATTGGAAAAAGGAATAAGAGGGAATGTCTTCCATCTTATTCGTGCCTTAGTTTACTTGCATCTTCTTTTCAGGTTCGTTTTCCAGATGAAAGGAAAACCAACCTTTTCTGACGTACGTAAACTTTTTACAAAGGAGTCGGCTGTTAGCCTGAGAGACCTAGGAAATTGAAGATATAACATTTTTCTGAAATATATTTGATGTTTTTGCTAATAAATAATTATTTATCTAGTATTTATTGTTTATTTGAAAGATTAAACAAGGGAGATTGAATCTCTAGCACTACAAATAAGATTATAAACGTAGAAAACTCAGTGAAAGTAACTGGAAATTAAATAGCAGGCCTAGAAAATTTAGCAACGGTAGTAAGGAAAATCCAATGAAAGAACTGAAATCTAACAAACAATATGGAAATTGAACAGGGATCTTATAATCCAACATGTTTTTTTGTCAACAAATTGAAAATTCAATAGTATGTGAGAACATCCAACTAGTTTATTGTTCAACATGTTTAAAATCCAATTCGAGTATGGGAATCCAACACTTTTGTTTCTCAACAGATTGGATATTCAATAATGATCATGGAATTCCAAAATGGTATCTAATATTCAAATTCAGCTGTTGAAATTCTAATTTTGTTGTTGATAAACATTACAAACAATTTTTGTTGAATCTCAAACAATTCTTTTTTACAGTGTAGGATGGATAGCAAGAACGTATAGAAAATATGTATATCAAATAGTTTCATCCCTGGTTGAGGCTTGTCAGCCAATAAAATATGGGTAGAATAAACTTTTTAGAAAGATTTTTGAAAATGTTAGTTGATGTACACGTACAGTATAAAAAAAACTGGATTCCAAACAAAAATTTTTGCTGGGATTTAAACAATTAAAAAAATTACATTTTTTTTGAAACTCTGATTCATTTGAAGTCCAACAAATTGTTGAAATCATCAAGATTTATTTAATTTTCAGTAGAAAAAATGTAAGTCGCAACATAAATCGATTAAATTAATCAAAATGGTTTGGATTTAAATAGTGGCTTGAAATTCCTTCAATATCATATAAAATTTGACTATGGTGCTATTTAAAGTGAATTCATGTATGAAATTTTTTATGTAGAGACAAAAGTTTATGTAAAAACATTTTTAGCATATAATTAATATTTTGGAATAATAGGAAATATTATAGAATTTTTTCATTTTCTTATGTCTTATGGAATAGTTAGAGTTTATTAATAAATTAAAAAAAATCTTTTTTGGCCGTTTCTGAATGAACAAAAGACAGGAGATGAAATTTTAATATCATACTTCACGGTATTAATTTCTGTATCATGATTGTAATTACTTAGGTTTTTCGGGAAAACAGCGATTCCACTAAACTTGACGACGAGTGGAAGAGTTAACCTGTAAACGGAACAAATAGAAATTTCAAGTTGGGTTTGTAAATCCAATATTTTTGTTTCTCCACAAGTTGGATATTAAATAACAATTAGGGTATTCCAATAAGGTCCTAAATATTCAATTCCAGTGATTTTCAGATGTTGAAATTCCGATTTTTGTTGAATTCTAAACATTTTTTTACACTTTACAATGGCTCTCAAAAAGAGATAATACATTAAAAAATTTATACAGAAGTTCAATAAAATGCAAGCTGATGCCGATAAACTGGAAAACATTTTGTTTACGTATTTTCAAATACAGGAAAAGGTACGGGAGAGAAGAAGAAAAAGATTGCATCAACTATAAAATCATTTTTTTGTAATTATCAACCGTAATTTTAATAACAAAACAGCTAACAGTTGATATGATATCATACCCCTGTCAAAGCGTTTTGAAAACAAGAAAAGAAGAACGAGCACAAGAGCACCAACAGCAAAAAAACAAGAGCACGAGAGCAAAGCAGCTCAGAAGGGAAGGAGCACAACAACGATCACCGTAATAACATAACACAAAACAAACATAACTGAACTATCAACTGCACTTTTCAAAAGAAACCGGCAAAAAATTTACAATGATATCAATGATTCAGTCTATATTGGATTCCAGGTAAGAGAAAGCCGGAGGTTATTTTCTGCATGTTGAATTATACCAATTATGTAAATACGGTACAATAATAACGATGTATTACGTGCTAGAACTGTAAATCTTCTAGGCATCAGAATTCAGAGATAGTGCTAATTTAAAGACCTTCAATTACTATTAGAGGTAAAATATTTAACAAAAGAGCTTCAAGGTGTCCTATTTGTTCTTAATTCATCAATGAGCCCATCGAAAATGTGGGGGGGGGGGAGGGTATCTAAAAATTCATAGTTCAAACAAAAGAGCAAAATAAAGATTTCTATGCTAAATACTAAAGATACATTTTAAGTTTAAATTTTTACCAGAATTATTCACTTCTGTATATAGGACATAGAAACTATGCTTTATAGCCATTTATCTGGAAAAACTTAAATACTTCTTTTATCAGTCAAGACTTGTCTACCAAATCTTCTATAAAGTAAAGTGGTTTTCCAGGCAAAGTTCAAGGTAACATGTTTGGTTACGGGCATCTTTAAATATATCCATATTCCATTAGTACATGGTATATCTTTTTAAAATAGGAAATCAACTAATCGGTAGTAAGTTGGTTGAAAATCCAAAATCACAGACACATAAACAAAATGTTTAAGTCCAATGCAATAAAAAACTCTCAATACATTGTGTCCTTCTACTTTTCAGACAAAAAAGAAAGAATTACTCAGTCAGTCTTTAGCAATAAAAAAAAAACAAAAAAACACACAAATGGACACCGTTAAAAAGTTTGAGAAGAATCAATGTCATATATTTTTTCCAGAAGAAGAGGATTAAAAACAAATATTTTCCCCCTGAAACAATGGATTTATATTACTTCACACTTTTTGCTAAAATGTTTCTTGGGTAAACAGTTTTCCGGCGTTTCAAAGGAAGACCTCCCTTCCACTTATCTCTTTTTTTATTGATAAAGCAGATGTTTATTCATATAACACATGACAATACTCATTGTGCAAATATGTATTTTTTTTTCTATACTATGGAGCGTCATATCAAAATGGCTTAGTCGTTAACAATTTTGTTTTTTACCTTCTTTTTAACCTCTCGTCTGAGTTAGAAATCAATCTGTAAAAGAAAGAAGTTGCTCCCTTTTTATTACTTTTCTTCTGTTCTTGCTGATAATATCAACTGTCATTCCATCTGACAAAAAACATCTTTCAAAATTAGGATCAAAATATTGCAGAGAACAATTTCCCTCAGAAGAAAAAATGCTGAGTTGTGAAGTCATTACTGTCTTATCGGCCAACAGGAAATGGTAGCAATATTTTACATCCCCAAAAAGCCTGGCAATTTTGTTAAATATATCTATCGTTTTTGGCTTTAAAAACGTTTTCATTCTAAGAGGCTATAGAATATATCTCCTTATAAATCTATCGGACATTTCAAAGGTAACAGATGCGGTTCAAGGAATCTTGGAAATAATTCACCAGATTTTAAAGTTGGCGTTTTTATTACACTAATAACTTTCCATGGAGAGTTGTTAAGGAAGCGAAATTATTGAACGTGGATTCTTTTAACTTTCCCTTCTTAGGTAGCCATAAACATAATTACTTTAAATTTTTTCACCCATCTTCTAGATCACAGCATACTTTTCCCCTGCTTCAGAGAAATCGAATATAATAAGACTTTCAATTTAATAAGTGGAAGCAAAGACTGTTAATTTCTTCAGTCTTAATTTGAAAAGGCAGAATCGTTCAATATACAAATGAGACAAACGCTAAATTATTAATTATGTTTTAGTTTCACCAGACGCCTTTAGTCTATAAGACTATCCTATGGTCAAAATCTCTATATTCATTATCATTCGGATTTTAGTGTCCGCCAAAGTAATTCTGCTGGCAACTCCTACAAACCAAACAGCGCTGGTCGTGGAGGAATACCAATGGGTTTACCGTTCGATAATACCCAAATAGGAATGTTGAACTAAGTTAAAAGGCGCAAATAAATTCTGAGACCACACTGGCTAATCATGATAAAACATAAAATCGCGAAGAAAGAAAGAAAATGAGGACAATTATGAGCCAGGGAAACAAAATTAAAAATTATTCAAATATTTCGGTCAAGACCTCCGCTTGACCGTTCTCAGTGCAGAGTAAAACTGATAAAAATATAAAAAACCAAACCTTCAAATAAAACACAAAACTAAAATTGGACGATCCTTTCTCAGTAACGGTGAAAGGGTAACTCAGCTTAGACGCATCCAGGGTGTCAAAATGGCGTATCTGAAATATCTCAAGAATGGAACTGGGTCTAACGAATGAGCAATTCAAAGTTCTAGTACCTTTTTTAACAATCGAAAGGGATTGGAGGGCAACCAGCTCTTCTCTTGTGTTTTTTTCTCCTAGGCACGCTCTAGGCAGGCGTAAATTTCCAAAAACTAACAAACAAGTATTTGTCCAACAAGAGAGTCCCTTGGAAAAAGGATCTTAAATTATGCACACTGATAAATTTTATAATCGAAATCGGGAAAAGTTTGATCCTGTGTGATCAATTGGTTCGAAAACTTTGGAGATTATTCTTCGGGACAAAAAAAAAATGACACATTTTATTTGGAGTGGCGTGGGATCTTAAAATCAGCCGACAAATTGGCCCCTCTCTTCCTAATTAGTTGCATTTTAAGTGAGCTGTTACGGATCGTCCGCTAGGTCAAGGTTACCAGATTTTTCCAAACTTGTACTCTAGAAATACCATGTCGTACCTTAGTATATCAAAAGAAGTTATAAGGACCTGATTTCTTAAATTATTTGAAGTGTGTTGGGACTGGCTTAAAGAATTAATTTGAAACGTTATTTTGACCTAGAGCGGGGGGAACAGGTAGAGCGAAAGTCAGTTTGTGTATCAGATTAATTGATATTGATTGTCTACAATATATTTTGAAGGGCTTGGATGATAGATTCGAAACTTTCAGGCAGTGTAGGAGAAATGAAGGCACGGGAGGGCAAGGAAAAATCAAACTTAGCTAACAGGAGAATTTGTAAAGCTAACCAATTTTTCTCTTGAATCAATAAATAATTGAACATTCTATACTTTAAGATCCTTTGGGACTTCGACTTTATGCAAGAACAGATCAAAATTGACTATAAGCTGCCAAGTTGTCTAAATGGCGTATATACAATATCTCAGTAATGGCCTAGGGTAATAAGTTGAAATCCTTAGGGAGCGTTTGGGGTACGGGGAGGGACAAATGGATACATAATTGTGGCATGGCGGGAAGGGTATATCTACATCAAAAGGTAATATATGCACATAGGCTATCAAAATACCATATCTAGAATACCTCATTGGATGGAGGAGGGGGAAGGTAAATTTGAATTTTTACTTGGGAATGGGGCATGGGAGCCTATCAAAGACCATAAATTTTGAAGAAAATATGGTTTTTATTGATTCTTGGGGCGAAATATTCTATTTTTTAATGAGGATCTGCTTTGGAATCTGAGGCTATAAGGACACCTCAATAAAAAATTCCAAAACCATAAAAACTTCAGTCAGAAAACAAATTTGGCTTCACGGAGTCTTGACGTGCTGTTTTTATTCTGATTTTATCAACAAAAACAAAGAGGTCTTTTTAATAAATGAGTTCAAAATGTTTTTTTAAGCTAACAAACACTAAAAAATATATATTAAATGAAATAAGGTTCTTATAAAAAAATAAAGAACAGTAGGTCAGTATTAGTCTGTATTCAAGGTTGTGACAAGATGCGGGTCAGGATCGTTTCTGTACTGTAGAAGGCCAAAAATTATGCCAATTTTCAATCCATCTGAATATTGTTCATCTATTCTATATTTTATTGTAAAACTATTATTATAATATATCGTAAGAGTTTTTCCAGGAAATAAAATGCAATCTTAAATTTTAACTCTTACGTAAAATAACTGAAAAACTTTACAAATATTCTGTTTCATTACTAATAACCTTTGGTTAGTAAAACTTATACTAAAAAGAAATTTTAAAGAAAAATAAATAGCTAAATTAGACCAAAGACAAGTAAAAATAAGGTTGGACGAAACTTAAAACGAACAGAAAGCACTATCTATGAAAAAGCGAGAACCAAAATGAACAGAAATTACTATAAATAATCTAGTCAAACTTAAAGCTGTAAACCTTCTGTCTAGTTCTTTATTTGTATGCCTTTTTATATTGGCAGATGTAACGGTTTGCGTAAATTCGAAGATAGTCAGTAAACGTCGGTGTATGGTCTTTATTAAATAACGTGAGAATACACACAGAGAAAATAGGATAGCACAAGAACAACTAACTACGACGAAGGCGAAAGATGGACTGCCTTTAGAAGTGTACCAAGAGTATAACTTTCCTGGAACGGAAGTTCCAGCTATTGGTTGTTCGACCATGCCTGGGAACGAACCCTTTCCAACGACTAGCTTTAGTCCCAAGAGCCCCCCCCCCCCCCTGGACCACTCTCGTTGACACATAAATGGCCAAATCTCTAGGAAAGGAGACATCCGGAAAAAAGATTCTCGAATTTATGTTCCAAATACTTTACAGATTCTCCCCCCTGTTTTAAGTTAAATTTCCCAAATTTGGCTTATCCCCTTCTCATTATACCCTCAAAGTTTAATTGAATTCAAAACATTCCCTTCCTAAATGATTCACTTCTCACCTACTAACATTCTACAGCAGGAACTAGTAAACGATTACATAATATAAACACTACACAATACTTGCATAAGTAAAAACTTCCATAGTATAAACGAACCACACTAACAACAGTAGTCGGAAACTGGATATTTTAACACTTCTTTTTTCTTTGTATACTTTGAAATAGACTTGTTCCCCATACCCCTGAATTTGATGAGGACAAGGAAAGTTGGGATTATGTATAAACTTCGGATGAGAGCAAAAGGAAGGACCGAGAAAGGCTAATTAATCCTGAAAATACCAGCGACAAATAAATGAAAGTGCATAAACTTATAAATAATGGAATAGATATGTCAACCATTGCAGTTTGATTAGCCTACCATGCTGCAATTACGTCAAGATATTATTATCAATAAAATCCTCGGGGTTTTATTGCAGCGGAACGGCTCGGTTTTGACCTATTTGGTTTTGCTCTACTAACTTGTGGTTCGACAAATGGCAGTACTATTGTTGATATCTCTACATGACTATTAGCGCTATGCATTAAAACCATCCCGCGAGGCATCAACCTCATCCCACGGGACCTCAAAACCAGCTCCCTTTCCATGGGTAGCCAAACCGCCCTGCGAGGCATCAAATCATCTCGCAGTGCAACAAAACCATTCCGCGAGGCATCAACCTCATCTGGCGGGAACCTTTGATAAAACCTTTATCATTGAGTCCAAATTTCACCCTCGTCAGAGCAGAAATAAATTCATCGGGAAAAAGAAGACGTCTCTCCTTCCCCCACTATCTGTTCTATCTGTTCATATTATTTGCAACCTTGTACGCATCACCTAAACAAAAAAAAATCTGCACTATGCTCTAACAAATACCGTTTGTAGGACGGTCTGATCCCCTCCTTGATTGCATTAAGAGCAAGTCTTCCAAGGACTACACCATCATCCCTGGCTTCTAAGGACACCCTACATGACCTTCCTAATTTTTGCATCCTTCTATAGAATAGATATACCCTTTCATCCTTAAATTGAGCCACGCCTACAAACTCTGCAACCATTTTGCCTGGGGCATATGCTACAAGTAATCCAGGTTTTAAACTTGACAAATTTATAATCGAGGGGAGTCAAATAAAAGAGGTGGAAATATGCCATTTATCCTCCACTGTTTTACAAAATCAAAAGCAACCTTTTTGTTATATCCAGTTTCCGCCTGATCAAATATAGGAATAATAACTGACATATTGAGATCAAAATTTGAAGAAGCAATTACTCTAAAAATTTATATGATGGTTTTAAACACCGTTCTTTAAGTAAGGATGCTAGGTTTTGAGCAATAAACTTCACTTCTAACAGTAAGGGTCTAATAAAATTTACTGGGTTGTTTAACCGTGCTAAATCACTTACGAAAGGTGGTCTGTCTCAAATCCACTTGTAGTTGGTCTCAATTAAATCACTAGCGGCAAATGGAGTCACAATTGAGAATTAATTTTCGATTATCGAATTCAAAATGTTAAACTTTGGTTGGAAACTGTCAAATATAGATCACACGTCGACTGTATAGAATCAGGTAAAAAAAAACCTCCAAACGTAGAATGGCTAAGTGAAGGTAGAAATCAACCGGAGACTCTCAGTTGCAGAAATTTGAATTAGTAGGTAGAAGCTATCGCGAGGAAATCCATATTAGGCATGGTGTAACAGCCTATTTCAAAATGTTCATTTAAAAGAAAGTGTTTCTCAAGAAGGCACTTTGAATAGAAGAAAGTTCAATAGCTCGTAACATTTCGATGTCTTACTAATCAGTCTTTTGCAGTATTTGCAGCTCAATATCACAAGCAATTTTGGTAGGGGGCGAAATAGCTCTTCAATATGTGGCCAGTATTTAGCGTGAGATGTCGTCGTAAGTACTTATAAGGGTCACTCAAATGTCACTTGGAGGTTTTCCACTAGTGGTATATGCTCCACTAGTTTTAACCGCTTGCCACCACTCTGTAACCTTCTATTTAGTTTTTTATGTGTATGCCCTTTCATATTGGCTGCTGTAACAGTTTACGTAAATTCAAAGATCGTTAATAAACATCGGGATATTGTCTTTATTAAATAACGTGAGAAACCAATCAGCGAAGATAAGGTAGTAAAAGAATAGCTGACTATGACGAAGCTGACAGATGGACTGTTTTTAGAAGTGTACCAAGAGTACAATTTCCCTGGAATGGAAGTTTCGGCTATTGGTTGTTCGCCCATACCTAGGAACAAACTCTTTCCCATGACTAGCTTTAGTCCAAAGAGCCCCCCCCCCTGGACCACTTTCGTTGACACATAAATGACCAAATCTCTAGGAAATGAGACATCCCGAAAAAGGCTTGTCGAACTTATGTTCCAAATACTTTACAAGGCAGACAGAGCTTATCACAAACAGTAGTAGGAGCTAACACCTTCAATGTCGTCTAGCCAGAGAGCTATTTACGCTTTACTAAAAAAAAAACGTATACTTCAAACATTCCCTGTTTAATAACGCTAATAAATCCAGAATTACCAAGACTTCCAGGAATATATATAATTATAAGTTACACAATCAGTCTCCTTTTATTTTATTTTTCTCCCAGATAAACATAAGCTCTCCCAAATTGTTTGTTTTTCCCTTGAGTGATCATATCAAAGCAGTATCGTTGCATATCGGGAGACAGTAACAGCAATTCCAATTTTTAGTGCCCTTTCTCAGTAAGAAAAGAGACTGTGCCGCTATGTAAAGATTTATGCTTTTTTTTTTGTTTTTTTAATTTTTTTTTTTACCGCAAATCAAAATTTTTGGGTTGAACAGGGTCAAAGTGATATCGAATGAAAATTCGGAGGCGACCAATCAGCTTGTAACTATACAAAAACTATGCGAATATCCTCTCAGTTTTAAAGGTTGTACTACTACATGGTGCTATTACTTCGCAGGTTACCCAAGATGTGTTTACAAAGCATGGTCAAATAAACTGACTTTTTGGAAGAACCAGATTCAAAGAAAAAAGTGCTTTACTGAACCCAACAAAGCTTCCCTGACAAACGGGATGCTCTCTTAGCAGCAGAAAATTCTGTAAGTAAGATGCAGAATGTAAAAAACTTATCAGAATCTATATGAGCTAGTTTTGTTTCTTTTTAAGTTTCATCTCCGCTCTTTATTTCCGTAAGAAAAAATTTATTTTTTTCTATAAAATTAATCTTAAGAGCGAAACAGGAAATGTTCATACTATGAAAGAGTAAGGAAACTTTAGAACTATTTAGAAATTTTCTTTTTCCCTTCATTCATTTAAATGATTATCTATACAGTCTATAGAGCCGAACTTTCTTTTATGAAAAGATGTTTGCTTAGTCTGCATAATATCTTTTTCTTTAGCCTGATGACAAGATATTTTACATTCAAATTCCTAGATGCACGAGTTTTCAATGATAAGCCTTTTTTCAAAGAAGGAAGTTACGATTTCCCAAAAGAGTTCCTATTAAAATAATTATCCTCAAATCAAATTATAAATTTTCATTCTGAATAGATACAGATTAAAATATAATAATATGTATTAAGAACACGATTCTTTCAAGGGAAGAAAAACTAAAAAAACAAATACTCAATTAAATTGAAAAACAAAAGCAGACAAAAAGAAAAAAAGCTAATTTTAAATTAATTTTAGTGAGTTTAAGGTTTTGACACTTAAATGTTTTCCTACAAAATCAAAATTTCTAATAATTTCGAAGGACTAGAATGAATAATTCTTTATTGTTTTAATAGACTGAGGCTAAAAATTTCACAACTAAATAAAACCTTCCGTTTCATTAAATTTACCGTGCTTCCTTTTTATTTTCTCATGTCTAATCTCATTGAAAACAACCAGAGAACAGAGAATACCCATACAGAGTCTTTTAAAAGAAAAATACTTCTTGGAATAGAACTAAGTAAAAAACACAGTCTTAGCACAAAAATTAAAGAACGACTTTGAAACTTAGAACGAGCATAAATAAGCTTATAAAATACTAATTTAAAAACTGCAATTTTTGTCAAAGAAAGGCAAAGAGCCATATTAAAGGTTAAACCAAGCAGGAACAAAACTAATAATCAAACTTGTAGCGAATAATAATTACCATGAACAAATATAATGAAACCAAACCAAAGATAAATTAAAATGAACGATCTCGAACAAGCGTCTCGAACTATAGAACAGACTTCTTCACTAATTTTTGTAAGTTAAAGCCAATTGAAGAAAATGAAATTTGTTGTCCCAGCTTCTGGTATCGGCAAAACCGAACTTCAAAATGCTTTGTACATATGTCTACCCGTCCCTTTCTTCCTTCTGTGCAAGTTTTAAGCCTGTCAGAGAACAAATTTTAGGTCCATTTTTTGGTATCACAAATCGTATTTCTCTATGTGTCAACATCTAACACAACAGGACTATGCTTCAATTCCACAATTTTGACTTGTTGTGTTCTAAGCTTATAAGCTGGATTAAACTAAATATGTTGCAGTAAAATTAATTTTGCTTTGCAATATATTTTGGACTAATTTGATCCGCATTTTTATTATAATAATATTATTATTATAATAAATTTTATTATAATAATAACCGATTAATGGCTATTAGTCAGTACAAGTAAAATTATACAAATATGAGGTCTTTACGCTTGAGTCTGATTTCCATGCTTTTCTAAAGTGGTACAACTTAGCAAAAGTAGAATTAACTAGTTACCCATAGATTGTCACACCCACAAATCATTTTCAAACAGTTCGTGGTAACGAACTGTAAGTAAGGAGTGACCCTGCTCAATAGTAGCTAAAACTCTAAAAAATGGAATTTGATACCAATAGATATATTAAAAGAATTGGGATTTTATGCTGATTTTAAATATATAAGTATTACCTATCAGAAGTTACGAGCCAGAGAAAATTTGCCTTATTTTCGTAAATAGGGTAAACACACCCCTAAAACTCATAGAATCTTGAAGAAAATCCCACCGTCAGATTCAGCTTATTAGAGAACCGTATTTTTCCCAGAAGAAAGATCTCCGATGCGTGTTCATTTGTTTGCTTTTTTGTATGTTTTCCGTATTGACCTAGTGGTCCTAGAATGTCACGAGAGGGCTCATTCAAACAGAAATTAAAAGTTCTAATGCTCTTTTTAAGCGATCAAAAAAATTGGAGGGCAACTAGGCCCCCTCACACGCTCATGTTTTCAAAAGTCACCGGAGTAAAATTTTGAGATAGCCATTTTGTCCGGCATACTTGAAAAATCTAATAATTATGTCTTTGAGGACGACTTAGTCCCCAACAGTCCCCGGGGGAAGGGCTGCAAGTTATCAACTTTGTCCATTGTTTAAATATAGTATTTGTTATTAGGAAGTATACAGACATTTTCAGGGTTTTTTTATTCTGATGGGGGGTCGGGGGTTATATGGGAGGCTCTCTCCATTCCATGGAATATTTCATGGGGGAAGATAATATCCATGAAGGGGACGCTGGATTTTCCAACATTATTAAAAAACAATCAGAAATTAAGTAAAAAAAAAGTTTTTTCAACTGAAAGTAGGGACCAGCATGAAAACTTAAAACGTACAGGAATTATTACGTATATGAGAGGTTTATCCCCTCCTCAATACCTCGCTCTTTACGCTAAGTTATTTTTAGTCAAACAGTTCGTGGTAACGAACTGTAAGTAAGGAGCGACCCGGCTCAATGGTAACCGAAACTCTAGAAAACGGCATTTTGATACAAATAGATACATCAAAAGAATCACATTTTAATACTGATTTCAAATATATAATTTTTATCAAGTTTAATCCAACCCATCAAAAGTTAGGCGCCTGAGAAAATTTGGCTGATTTTCGAAAAAAGGGGGAAAGACCCCCTAAAAGTTATAGAACCTTAATGAAAATCACACCATCATATTCCGCGTATCAGAGAACCCTACTGTAGAGGTTTCAAGCTCCCATCTACAAAAATGTGGAATTTTGCATTTTTTGCCAAAAGAAAGATCACGGGTGCGTGTTTACTTGTTTGTTTGTTTTTTTTTTTTCCCAGGGGTGATCGTATCGAACCAGTTGTCCTAGAATATCGTTTGAGGGCTCATTGGAATGGAAATTGTAAGTTCTAGTGCCTTTTTAAAGTAATCAAAAAAAAATGGAGGGCAAATAGGCCCCCTCCCACGCTCAGTTTTTTCCCAAAGTCACCTGATCAACATTTTTAGATAACCATTTTGTTCAGCATGTTCGAAAACATTATAAGTATGTCTTTTAGGATGACTTAATCCCCCGAAGTTCCCGGGGGGAGGGCTGAAAGTTATGAACTTTACCCAATGTTAGCATATAGTAGGCTATTGGTTATTTGGAAGTATACAGAAGTTTTCAGGGGAGATTTTTCCTGGTAGTGGGGGGGGGGGGTCAGGGGTTATATGGGGGGATCTTTCCGTGAAGGAAGTTTTCATGGGGGAAGGGACAATGCTATGAAGGGGACGCCGGACTTCCCAGCATTATTTAAAAAAAGATCATAAATTTAGTATAAAAAACAAGTATTTCAACTGCAACAGCAGCAAAATCGAAACTTTAAACGACAGAAAGTATTACATATATAATTGGGTTCACCCCGTAGTCAATGCCTCGCTCTTTAAGCCAAAGATTTTTTAGCACTTTCATAAGAGCTATTTATTCTAATTAACGGCCTTTGTGATTAAGCGGTAATTTCTAAAGAATTGGAACAAAATTTGAACTTTCACTTAAAGAGCAAGGTATTGACTAGGGGGCGAACCCCCTAATAAACGTATTAAAAATATATGAATATAGAAGTTCGTTACGTAAGTTAATTCGTTAGTTACGTATATTTTTTACTAATAAAAACGTTCGTAAATAAAATTAAACAAGTTTTGAGAAAGCCATTTAACTAAATAAAAGTAAATTAATATGAAAATTTTGTTTTAATTATTCATGTACGGTGAGCTAAGATCAAAACCAGCATTTATTCAAAAACGTTCAAAAATTAAATAAAAAAACAAGTTTTTTAAACTGAAAGTAAGGAGCGACATTAAAACTTAAAACGAACAGAAATTATTCCGTATATGGAAGGGCTTTCCCCTCCTCAACGCCTCGCTCTTTACGCTAAAGTTTGACTCTGTCTCACAACTTTATTTTTTAAAACAATAAAAAACTTTAGCGTAAAGAGCGAGGCGTTGAGGTGGGTAAAGCCCCTTCCATATACGGAATAATTTCTGTTCGTTTTAAGTTTTAATGTCGCTCCTTACTTTCAGTTTAAAAAACTTGTTTTTTTTTATTTAATACTTTCAAAAGAGCTATTGATTCTAGTTAATCGGCTTTGTGATTCAGGGGTCATTCTTAAAGAATTTGAACAAAATTTGAATCTTAGCGTAAAGAGCAAAGTATTGACGAGGGGGCGAAACCGCTCATTTATACGAATATAGAAGTTCAAAACGCAATTTAATTCGTAAGTTACGTATATTTATTGCATAGAAACATTCGTAAATAAAATTAAAATGTCTAGTGCCCTTTTGTAGTAGCCAAAAAATTGGAGAACAACTAGACCCCCTCCCCGACCCCTTTTTTCTCAAAATCGTCCGATCAAAATTTTTAGAAAGCCATATAGCCCAAAAAAAGATAAAATCAAAATGCAAATTTCGTTTTAATAGTTCATGTACGGTGAGCCCAAATCAAAACCTAAATGAATTAAAAACCGTCCAGTAACTAAATAAAAAAAAAATTAACCGAAAGTAAGGAGCGACATTAAAACTCAAAACGAAGAGAAATTATTCCGTATATGAAAGGGACTGTCCCTTCTCAATTCCCCGCTCTTTACGCTAAAGTTTTTTATGGTTTTAAAAAGTAAAGTTGTGAGAAAGAGTCATACTTTAGCGTAAAGAGCGAGGCGTCGAGGAGGGGACAGCCCCTTTCATATACGGAATAATTTCTGTTTGTTTTAAGTTTTAATGTCACTCCTTACTTTTGGTTAAAAAAAACTTGTTTTTTTTGTATTTAATCACAATTAAAAGATCAAATGTTAGGACTTATCATGAAGTTGCAGCAAGAAAACGAAATGCAGGAAAAGTATAATAAATTACTATGGGATGAACTGTTAAACTTGAAATAAGAAAGTGTTTGTATGGATCTTCATGCCAGACGGCATATCATAATGTCACATGGGTTACCTATTTCTTCTGGTAGTAGTAAAATAAAGACACGACAAACAAAGGGGTAGATCTTGAACAAAGTGCAACAAAATGATTTTTATACCATTCGATAGAGAAAAACGTGCTTAATAATATATCCAAAACCAGCATCGATACCTCAATGGGTCAAAATTACCCTTAAAGTGCGAAGGAGGGGGTAAAAGCTAAAAGTTCACTGTGCGATAAAACGTAGAAAAGGATGTCTTCTAAGGGCTTATTCAGTTCATAGATGAAGAAAATAAAAGTAAAAATGGGTCATCAGCAACACAATAGGGATATTCTTAGAAATCCCTCTTTAGTATTTGAAGCGGGAGTGGTTATCTCCGAAAAACAATAGTATTTCCCATTTTAACTAGTAAGGTACTTCTTCTATCGTTGGTTGTAGATAACGGAAAAGGGAAAGAAAGAATTTGGAACCGAAAAATACTGACACCTTTGCTACTGAGTGAAAAAACAAAAGGAATAGAAATCGTAACAATTAAAAAAAGAATGCCTTTTCTGTGAATGCCGGAATCGGTTGCAGGTAGCCAATTTTATTGCCACGCTTGTCAAGTCTGCCCTAACAGTGCAAGAGCGGAGGGCAAAAAAATAAGCCAATACCATTCATTTCCATTTGCTTGACTCCTGAATAATGTCACGCAATGCCATCTAAAAATGAGGCATACGAATAATAATGCTGTTCATTTCCATTTACTAGCCTCCTTTTTCACACAATGCCATGTAAAAATGAGGTACACGCATAATAATTCTGCTGATCACATCTTGTCTGAAACCTTTATAGTTCTAGATTCTAAGCTCAGACCAAGGCAGTGATTTGTGGTAAGTGCACGAATACTTTGCTTTATTTGCCTGATTGTATTGAAAGTATAATGTTTATGTTAGAAAAAAGTGGGTCTATTGTGGTGAATACTTCTCAAAAACTTTTTGTTTTAAGCGCTATCTAGTCTTCAAAAATATGAATCTAGCTCTTGCTTTAAAGAATTGCTTGCTTTGCCAGTGAAATCAATGAGCATATTCCAGTTTTTCCACCAAAAATCAGATTCTAGCAATAACAAAAATCGCAGATATTTTGAGAATTTTAAGTACTATGAATAAAGTTAATTGATTTTTCTTTGTAATTTTTTAGTTTTATCCTTCAAGTTCTATTTAAGGATCTTCTACCACATTTGTTTCATTAAAACTACGTTCTAATTTCAGTTTTCTATATTTAATTTTCTCTTATGGCGATATTTTATTGCACTATGATTCCTGTCCATCACTTCTTATTTCTATTCGGTCATACCGGAATTCCTTCTAGCTGAAAAAAATCATCTCTCCTCAGTCGAATATTTTTTTTCTCTATTTTTTATTTTACTACTATATCCCAACAAAGTATGAGTCTTTGCTGACAATAGAATTATATTCTGTTCTATTTATGTTATATAATTTATTATAGATATATAATGGATTAATAATATATAGCTGTTCTATTCTATTTCTGAGGTTGACTTTTTTAGATGAAATAAGTATGCTGTCTGTCCAATATGCTTTGAAAGCTTAGATAGCTGTGGCGTAATGAGCGTTATCGGCGAGAAAGACATTTTGAATATGAGTGCATCCTCTCGAGAGCGAGGAAAGAATCTCCGAGTTGCTGTAGGATGCCCGGTACACATCGATTGCCGCAGATATTACACGAACAAGAAACACTTGGAAAAATGGCAGAAGCAGAAAAGACGGTCAGAGCAAGAGAAGGTCACTAAAGAAAGAGGTCTTCTGAAATCCCATGCGAAGGAAATTGATTTTTAAAGCTTCTGTTTATTTTGCGACGCAACAGTTACCCTTGAGAAAAAGCATAAGAAAGGATGTTTATGGTGTCAGGTCAGAACAAAACAACCTCGCGAACCACTATTTTCTGTCTGCAAAGAAACACACGACGAGGGGGAAAATATAGTCCATTTGCGAAAAAGTAGAGTGGCAGACCTCCACACCTCTGGCGCTCTATATCGCGTGTGTGCTCAGCTGCTTTTTAAATGTTTGCCAGTGACGTCAATGTTAATAAAAAGATAAAACATGGAAGAAATGGCGATACAGAAAAGCATGAAACATTTTTAAAGGTTGTGGATCATTTCCAGGAAAATGACGAAGAGCAATTAGCTATCGGAAAAGTGTCATAAAGTACCCTCGAAGTTTGCCAGTGACGTCAATGTTACTAAAAAGATGAAACATGGAAGACATGGCAATGCAGAAAAGCATAAAATATTTTTAAAGGTGGTAGAATACTTCCAGGAAAATGACGAAGAGCAACTAGCTATCAGTGATTTATGTGCATTAATTAAAAAAAAAAAATCCGGAAAAGACGTTTTTCAAAGAAAATTAAAGGCAATTTAAACTTAATATCAGCAGATACAAATACCTTTTAAAATTCAAACTCCAAACGACCAGAAATTACTATTAAAGAATAAATGACATCCAAAACGAACAGTAGTTAAATACAAAATTATATCAAAAAAATTACAACAAGTAATAATATAAATCAATAAACAAATTTTAAAGCGAGTAATGCTTAAATTTAATATGCAAATTAAGCTTAAAATGGCAAAAAAATATTTTGTTATTCAAGTATAAATGAAACCCAAAACTAACAAAAATTAAATAAAAAATCAATGCAAACAAACATACAATAGATACTAATGTAAATGAATAAATGAATCTTAAAAAGAGTGAAACTTAAATTGAATATACAAATCAAGCTTGAAAAGAACAAAAATCCCTACAGACAAGAGTTTGGGTATCGCCTCCTTCTTTCACTGTAAAAGTCTAAAATCTACTGCGTCATTGGCGCTTTATTGAAAATGAATTTTATTACAAATATTTTCTTTTGTACTTAATATTGACAATAAACATTAAAATTACAGTAAAATTTTGAACTGATGTGCTTTCAGCAATTAATATTATTATACATCAAATATTAAGTTTAGTTTATTAATTCTTTCTAAAATTGTTCAAGACGAATATAATTTTACAACAAAAAAGAGTTTGGATACTGCCCCCTTCCATAACTGTAAAAACTTAAAGCCTACTGGCGCTTCACTGAAAACGAATTATATTACAATTCTTTCCTTTTCTAGTTCTTACAGCATTGAAAATGAAAACAAAATTACAGTGAAATAAAATCTTGAACTGATGGATTTTTTAACAATTAGTATCATTATATATGAAATATTCAATTTGATTTTATTTATACTTTTCAAGACACATATAACTTTCAGTAAAGCGCCAATGACGCAGGAAGTTTTAGACTTTTCCAGTGAGAGAAGGAGGCGATGCCCAAACTCTTTGTAGTGATTTTTGTACGTTTCAAGCTTGATTTGCATATTAAATTTAAGTTTCACTCGTTTTAAGATTTATTTATTCTTTTACATCAGTATCTACTGTATGTTTCGTTGCATTGACTGTTTATTTAATTTTGTTAGTTTTGGGTTTTATTTTTGCTTCAATTACAAAATATTTTTTTTTCGTTTTAAGCTTGATTTGCATATTCAATTTAAGCATTACTCACTTTAAGATTTATTTATTCCTTTATATTATTACTTGTTGCATTTTTTTGCCATGATAGTTTATTTGATTTCTGTTCGTTTTAGGTTTCATTTATTCTTTAATATTAATTTCTGGTCGTTTTTAATTTTAACTTTAAATGGTATTTGTATCTGCTGAGCTTAAGTTTAAAATGGCCTTTACTTATCTTTAAAAAACTACTTAATGGAAAGTTTTTTTCTAATTAGTTTTTTTTCGTTTTTGACTGCAAAAAGTTTAAAATTTTAAAAATTCTTTATTTTAAAATCAAACTTTTTTTTTTCAAAATCAAATATTCATCAAAGTATCATAACTAGTATCAAAGTAACAATATCAAAGTAAAAAATAGGTTTGTGTCAACCTCGGAGTTTTTATTATCTGATTTTTGAACTAAATAAAAGTCCAAATAGGGATAAAATCCTTTTAATAGACAGTGTTTCACAAACAGTGATAAAATTTCACAAAAAAACACTAAATATTGTGGTTACATATGCAATCAGTAGTAAAACTAGTTTTACTACTGGTGAGTAAATCTAGACATAACTTATAACGCCTGTCCCCAGGCCTTGGAGCGTTGTCGACCCCGGAGTTTTTCTTATCAGACTTTAGAACTAGTTCGAAAAAAACTGGGTATCTCAAAATTTGTATTGAATGGGTTTGTGGAAAAAACGGCGTGGAGTGGGGCTAGTTCCCCTCCTATCTCTTTTGACTCTTAAAAATTGAACTAGAGCTTTCAACTTCCGTTCAAATGAGCCCTCTCTGAAGTTTATACGAGCATCCCTTCCTTAAGAGCCACATTTGCCCCCAGGGCATAACTTGCAACGCCTTCCCCCGGGCCCTGGGGGGTTTTGTCGATACCGGAGTTTTTGTTATCTGATTTTTGAACTATTTGAACAAAATGGCTATCTCAAAATCTTTACCGGATGCATTTGGGGGAAAAGGGGCGTGTGGGGGGGGAGGTAATTGCCCTCTGATGTGTTTTGACTCTTAAAAAGTGAACTAGAACTTTTAATTTCCAATTAATTGAGCCTTCTCTGAAGTTTATATAAGTATCCCTTCCATAACAGCTATTTATGCCTCCCGGGCCCAACTGACAACGCCTACCCCGGACCCTGAAGGATTGTGTCGATCCCGGAGTTTTCGGTATACCATTTTTGAATTATTTTCAAAACATGGCTCTCTCAAATTTTTTATCGAATGGGTTTGAGGAAAATAGAGCGTGGAGAGGGGGGTTAGTTGCCCCCCAATTTCTTTTTATTCTTAAAAAGTAAACGAGAATTTCCAATTTCAGATCAGATGAGCCCTCTCCAAAGTCTGTACGATCATCCCTTCCATAAGAACCATATATGCCCCCAGGGCATTATTTACAGCTTCTGCCACCAGGCCCTGGGGGTTGCGTCGACACAGGAGTTTTTCTTATCTGACCTTTGAACTATTTTTAACGAAATGGCTATCTCAAAATTTTATCGGATGGGTTTGGGGAAAAAAGGGTGTGGGGGGCTAGTTGCCTTCGAATATTTTTTGATTCTTAAAGTGAACTAAAAATTTCAATTTCCAATCAAATGAGCCCTCTCTGAAGTTTACACGTATATGGTATAAGAACCATATGCGCTCCCAGGACACAACTTACAATGCCTACCCCCTGGGCCCTGGGAGGTTGTGTCGACACCGGAGTTTTTGTTATCTAAGTTTTGATTTTTTTTAAAAAAATGACCATTTCAAAATTTGTAGTGGATGGGTTTGGGAAAAAAGGGGCGTGGAGGGGCTAGCTGCCCTCCGATTTCTTGACTCTCAAAAATTGAACTAGAACTTTCAATTTTCAATTAAATGAGCCCTCTATGAAGTTTATACGAGTATCCCTTTCATAAGAACCATACTTGCGTTCGGAGCATAACTTAGAACGCCTGTCCTCGGGACCTGGGGGGTTTTATCGACACGAAAAGTTTTCTTATCCAACCTTAGAACTATTTTTAACAAAATGGCCATCTCAAAGTTTTCATCGGATGGGTTTGGAAAAAAGGCGTGGGGGGGGGGCTAGTTGCTCTTGGATCTCTTTTAACTCTTAAAAAATGAACTCTAACTTTTAATTTCCAATCAGATGATTCCTCTATGAAGCTTATACGAGCTTCCCTTGTATAAGAATATGACATGCCCCAGGGTGCAACTTACAAAACTTGCCCCCGGGCCCTGGGGGGTTGTGTCGACACTTGAGTTTTTCTTATTTAACTTTTGAACTATTTTTAACAAAATTGCTATCTAAAAATTGTTATCGGATGCATTTGGAAAACAAAGGGTGCGAAGGGGGGGGTGATTTCCCTTCGATCTGTTTTGACTCTTAAAAAGTGAACTAGAACTTTCAATTTCCAATCAAATTAGCCTTCTCTGAAGTTTATACGAGCGTTCCTTCTATAAGAACCATATATGCCCCCAGGGCATAACTTACAACGCCTGCCCACGGGCCCTGGGGGGTTTTCTCGACACCGGAGCTTTTGTTATCTGATTTTTGAACTATTTAAAACAAAATGACTGTTTCAAAATTTCTATTGTATGTATTTGGGAAAAATGGCGTGGGGGGCTGGTTACCCTCCGATCTCTTTTGACTTATAAAAAGGGCACTAGAACTCTTGATTTCCAATCGAATGAGCTCCTCCCGAAGTTTATGCGACGACCCCATTCATATGAAGTGCCTCTGGGGGAAAAAATTAATAAATAATAAAACATTGGAGCCGTATGGCCTTTACTGTGGGCAACTCTATAGAGTTGCCCACAGTAATTTCTAGTTACTGACGTAGTTACGGACGTAGTTACTTCTAGTAAGATGATTTCTCGTATCCTTCACGAATTCTTTGACACTGAGAAGAAATAAACCAACTAAGAAGCAAAAATGAGAGCACTGAGAAGAAAGGAACCAACTAAGAAGCCAAAATGAGAATAATTCTTCCAGCTGCTGAGCTAATTAAGAGAGATATCAAAAATATTCCCTCACAAAGAGACCTACACAATCCTCGAAGACACGTCCTGTGAAGAAGAGCTGCGGAAGTATATACTAGATGGCTTAGAGTTGTTTCTTCTGACGCTTTTTGCTGGAAAGAACATTTCAAAGAAGATTTTATCGATTGGAAATCTGGTTGTACAAGCAGCACATTCCCACACTCTACTTTTATCATAGCAACTCAGCTTCTGGGTGCAGCTAAACTACCAACTGAAGTCATGTTTTGTAATTGATTGCCTAAGTGAACAAAGATTTTATTATTCCTCATACACTGAACTGCAGAATTTCAGAAGTCATGCAGAATGCCCCCAACAAGCAAAACCCAGTTCAGTAGAAACAAGTGTGTAAAGTATGGGGCTGACAATGCGGATGATGATATTTGCACTTTATATGGCAAGGGTACTTTTCATAGTCTAGCTATCATTGCACTTATAACTCTAGTCTTAATAAAACAGAATCAGAGGTCTCTACTACTACTAACAACTCATCACAGCATCAAGCCACACGAGGTCAACACAGCTACACACATTCCTCCTCTATCCCAATCTATTCAAAGCCTCCCTCTTTACACCCTTCCAGGGAGCTCCCATTTCCCTCAAATATTTCTTTATGACATCTTCCCACCCCAAACGTGGTAGACCGATTTTCCGTTTAGCCCTCAACGATTGGGCAAAAAGGACAATCACCGGCAAACTGTCATCCTTCATCCACAGAATGTGCCCAAGCCATCTCAACCTTTCTCTCATCATAGCCATAGAAAGAAGGATTGAACTACACTTTTGTACAATCTACTGTTTGAATACGGTCAGTCAGTGGAGTACCAAGAACAATCCGTAGATAATTTATTTGGAAAATATCTAGCAAGATCTTGATCCACTTTTCGGAGAGCCCATGCCTCAGAATACTAATTTGACCACTGTCATCACCGAAGCTTCCAATATTCTATCATGGTTTTCAGACTTATCTTCCTATTTTTCCAAACAAGCACGGTTACAAGGGGGAGACGGTGGGGCGATCGCCCCCCTAAGTGAAAAATCCTAGGAATCCTTCCTAAATTATACTGTTGAGTACTATATACGAGAAACAAGGACTGTAAAATCGATCATTTTCTGAAATAAAAACAATGAAACATATCAAGGCAATAAAATTGTTCAGAGACGATACAGTATGTGTTATAAGCACAGAAGTGAAACGTTTCTGTGCTGTTAGGGAGAGCCCAAAGAAGTTCAGACCCAAGAAAAGAAGGTTGGGAGTGCCATTGCTGTGGCCTGTGTAAGTATGCAAAGGTTAGCATCACTTATCACTGTTCCTCGGAGACAGAGACACAGATGAAGTGAACGTAATTCATACGTCCAAACGGAATAGTTTTATTTCTATCACTGAACTTGACAAAAATCAAAATTCTTTCACCAACGGTATAAATGTTTGCCTCATTGCTAGCAGCCACACAATATTATATGAAGTACCCTGAAAATGATGCCAATTCATCTGCCAGCAATCTAATGTCTGCCTGTTTTGGTGGCACTGAAATAGCTTAGAAATGTGACGAAGATACCGGTTTGTCATCTAATATAAGGGTCGAGGTTGTTTCTTTATCTATGCCGAATGGCTTAGCACCCTACTGTAAAGAGATTTAAGAATCGTTTTTCGCCTCATACCAATCGGGAGTCGAAAATTTTACTCCTCAGTTTCTTCTGCAAAGTCTATGTCAATAGTTAAGTGAGCATATTTCGAATCTCCCTTGACATGAGACCTGCTTATACTTATTTTTCTCTCAGATGTGGAACCCATTGCAGGGGGTTCCACATTTGGTCTTTTGAGCAGTAATATTCTTTGGAAGATGCATTTCCTGCTGCTAGGACTCGGTATACTAGCACCATTTATCACCCCCTGTACCCATTTGACCTGTTTTTCCTGACGTCATATTCTGAACTTGACTAAGTTCTATTCTTGTCTCATAGAGAAAATTTTTGTACAAAAAGTCAAACTGGCTTAGTCAAACTCTTAAGTTTGTTGTCCACTGCATCGAAACGCACTGTTTATCTTCTGTCAATCTTTTCCCGCGTTTGCTTTTCATCTTGATTGGGATAAGTTTTGCAGCATCAGCAAATCTTGTCTTTTTCCCAGCCAACTGACTAGGCCTTTTCTCATTCCTTGCCTCTTTTCTTTGATTTTGAGTACCTTAGTTAAAAGTACCGGTAACAACATTAGAAATATCACCCTCATCCTTAAACATTGTCATTTAAACAATGGGTGCGTTCTCGAACATTGTCTTTTGAGAAAGGATATTTCTACATTTATTTGTCCTATTTCTATTGGAGCCTTTCACGTTGGTGTCAAGACGCTTAGATTGTTATCCATTCATCTTTTATTGCAAACTTACAACACCGTGATGGTATCAAAGAGCAATCGAAAATACTACAACTCACCAGATGCAATAGTCAACGAGTGGGTAACCTTCCCTTTGAATGGGGTCACTTCTGATTGGCCAACAAATATCGATGTTCAGTGGCAATCACGTCCTCGACTGAGTTTCCCAATGCCTTCCGCAAGTGGCAAAGTGAGCCTGTTAATCTTCCGTTGCGTTACGTTCCGTGGATAGCAAACCCGGCCTTAATTCAATTATTTTAAACAAAATTGTAGAGGAGGAATGTGTTACACTTTCTCGTCTTGGCACTGCCACACCCCCCAAATTAAGGCTTTCCTTAAGTTTGGAAGAAATCCGTGCTTTCTTCCAAACTTTCTGTATCTGTGAAAAAAATACCCTGAGCCATGGCTGTTCTACTTTTAACATCTTCACTGCTCCCACCGTATTTACTAAATAATACTCAAATAATAATAATAATACAATCTTTTCATAGCCCAGCGTCACCTTTTCATCTTTATTCCCAGCCTTAGCGTTTAAGTCTTTTTCACATTAATTTTCAAACCTATTTTAGTACCCTAAACTCACAAAACCTCTAAAGGTTCAACATTTTGCTCAAACTTTCATCTAGGATGCTTAAATCATAAGCATAATATAAGTCCAGGAAAGTTCTTCTCCCCAATTTGATTCTCTATTCTCCTATTATCTTTACTGTGCTCCTAGCAAAAATTCCATCAAAATGGTCAATAAAAAGGGGCATAGAACACAACCCTTCTGAACTCCTGTTTTAATACGAAACCAGCTGCTAAACCTCATTTAGGTGGTTTCCGAGGCTGGAAATAGCAGCAACTGAGATTAACTGATACTCTGCAGTTCCACAATTGCATTACAAAGGAAACGACGCAATTTTCTCAACGATAAAATACGAGAACCTCCGGTGAATCTCAAATTTTGATTATTATCGTGAGCTTGACCTGTTGTGAATTGCTTCTTGGTATCTCCATGACCTGCTTTGAATGAGTTCATGCAAGCAATATTTTGAGGACCATCTGCAAAAACAGACATCTTATTTCTATCCATGGTCGATCTTCTTTCGAGTACTGAGTCCTGTTTGTATTCTGCCTTGATGGTTGTAGCCGAGCAAGGGGAGAAATGTTGATTCGGGCATAATGTAACGTTTAACCAGCCTCTATGGTGGAAGTTTAAAAATTAATAGAAATTAAAAAAACCTGGAAGCATACTTAAAAAGATTATTTTGAAATTAGAAGGATTTCCTCTTCTCGTGACTTTTCTCAGAAGCTTAGGACATATCATGCAAGGATCAGGCCTGAAAGAAATTCTTGAAATGGTCTATGCTGAACAAACAGTACCTCATATACTGACGGGGAAAGTAGTAACTCAAGCTTTTCCAGAAAATATGATCATAGTTTGGGCACTCCAAATCTTTCTATTAAGGGTTATGGAGTTTATAACAATAAATTCATTGCAAGCTTTGTATGAAAGACTCATCAATAATAAGCTGCGCTTCCAAGTAGTGTGTAAGGATCAAGTACTAAAAGCAGAATTAGTAACTTTCAGTTCATGAAAATAGAACAGTCAAGCTTTTTATGCAGCAGCTCGATATGTTTGTCATAATTCAGCGGTTCCTAAAGGCAGAGAGACTCGGTTTGGGGGAAGATCACCTGCACATTGTCAAAAGCATGCTTCCCTATATTGAAACAGCAGGCAATAACCAGCATGTAAAGACTGTGATAATTTACCTTCAAACATGAACAAGCTATCCGTTTGTCACCCAGAAATTTACAGACATTTTGAAGTGCTGAAGGAAGAGAGGTACTATTTGCTGTATATACACCATATACATATCTTCAAAAGCCCAAGGATGAATTTCTGTTTAACGAAAAAAATACGGGGCTCATCCGCGTGCTTGGTGAAAGCTTATATGAAAGGAGGATCGAATTTAGTCATAGGGAAGGCGACGCGGATGTGAAGATCCTAAAATTCACTGTTGAGCAGTCATATATTTTTCCTGCTGCGCTAGTTAGTGATGATACTGACTTACACATTCTTTTACTGTTCCATGCCAATTGCGATTTCAACAAGATATATTATTCTCCATAAGAAAAAAAAGACAGTATTGAAAACTAGCTTAGGAATAGAGCTCTGCAATTCCATACTTTTCTGTCATGCGCTACTTGGCCGTGATACCACTTCCCATATACATGCTGCTGCAAAAGTAAATGCTGTAAGTATGTTTAAAGAAAATAAAGCGCTCACGTTTTCCGCAAAGTGATGGAGAACGTGCTTTATTGCCCTTTTATGGACACAAGAGGGATGAACACCTATACTCTGCTTGCTATTTTATCTTCCAAAAAAAAGTCTCAATATCCTCAAAATGTGTGCATTGTTGTGGCTTGCAACCCAAACGTACGTCCGCAAAGCCTCTCTCGCTGTGCATCCATCATCAGGTTTAATATCGGAGCGAAAGTAGAAGTCTCGTCCCTCTTCAATTGCAATTCAGATGCAAAGAAACAGTCTTGGTTCCTACGATGACTGATTTATCTCCTGCGCTATTGTAGCTTCTGAAAGTTGTGAAGTGTTCCTGTGAGCCGATTTGATCTGACTCAGAAAGATGCTTATGCAGGAAGTCAGGTCTGGTTTGCTCTATAGCTTGCAAATCATGTAGAGGGATCTCCTGCCGGAATGCCATGAAAGCTGAAGACGATGACGCTGCCTTTAATGCCAATTATTTTTGAATTTTTTCTCTTTTTATATTTGACAAACTGATAATAACTGAAACCGAAATAATCTAGTTTATTCCCAAATCTTTATAATAATTTAATTTTGCTACATTATTCAAATGGGTCATATTTTATATTTCTTGAAGCCCTGGACTTTTTTCTCTTGAGCAGAGTGTTTGATCAAGATGTTTCCTACGCCCTAATTCCGTCTGTTCAGTGGTAAAACAAAAAACTTTTCTCAACTTACGATTTGAGTAAATGATAATCGATTCTAGAGAAGAAGCATGTAATTTATATTCCGTGATATAGCAATTGTGGATGTTTTGCAAGTTATAAGTTTTTTCTTTTCCTTTTGCGTTATGTACGATCTAGAACCGCTAGAAAGGACTCTGTTCTAACTAAAATATGATATTTTGTTGAATTAGGACTTAACCCTTTATAAGTTTGAACTTAAGGGGGAATTGGAATAAAAATATTCCTATAATACGGGTGATGGACCCTTGCTACCTTTACTTCGTTTTCTACGATCTCGCTAACCCCACAGAGGATATTTTTTTCTATGTATTGCCACCAAATAAGCTTTTTAGCTTTTTGCACCCTCCTCCGTACTTTAAGGGCAAATTACCATTACCTTTATAAGTTTGAACTTAAGGGGGAATTAGAATAAAAATATTCCTATAATACGGGTGATGAAACCTTGCTACCTTTACTTCGTTTTCTACGATCTCGCTAACCCCACAGAGGATATTTTTTTCTATGTATTATCACCAAATAAGCTTTTTAGCTTTTTGCACCCTCCTCCGTACTTTAAGGGCAAATTGAAACCATTTTGCCACGGGGTAGCCACACTGATTTTGGATATGTTAGTAGGCTCATTTTTCTATTGAGTGGTATACGAAAATCGGTCGCAATTTGTTCAAGAACTAACTGTATTTCGACTGCACTTTAGGAAAGTTACAGAAGCTTCAGAACAAGCACTATTTGTGGAAAAAATCCGATTCAGCGTTGATTATCCATCGATACCAAAAAGTTTAGCAAAGTAACGAAGAAATGTTCTATCTGTTATGAACATCCACCGAAGTGTAGAAAAAGAGAGATTAAAACCACATTTGTAATATCTCCCAGATGGAGAGTTAGCGTGGCTACTGATCTGCCATTTGAACTCGGAAACCGTCAAAAAGAGCTACTACGTTTAGGCTGCCATCAAAACTCAAGTAAAATGACAAGGTTGTGGATAGTTACAAATGTATCTTTAGTATCTTATATAAAGCTTTCAAGCGTATATTCAAGCGTACATTCACGCCTACAAGAATATGCTCAAAAGTGTAATAGATTTCAAGCGTACATTCAAGCGTACATTGAATTGCGCAAGAAAAACCCATGGTTGTGTCATTAAACTCACGCGTGAATACTTTAAAAGTTGGCACACTATAATGGGTGTTATGAAACTAAAGTCGAGGTTTTTTTAAACTTGGCAATGTATAATGTGGTCAAGCATGTTTTGAGAGTTTGGTCGTAATAATATAATTTAAAGCAAACAGGTTTTTTTCTCTTTTTGTTGTCAATTTCACAATGAATGTACGTAATGAATTTACGTTTATATTCTTAAAAAAAACAAAACTGTTATGGTATAAAGTAGTCAGACATGTTTTGGGGGCACGCACGAAATTATGTAATTCATCATCCATTTTAAATTCGTCCTTGAAAAACTGTATAAAATGTTTATGCACTACAATTCAATTTTCATTATGTTTTAACATATTGAACATAGCACACTGCATATTATTAACTTTGAAAACAATGGATTTGTCAATTGTCAATGTGAGTACAGCTTACTAAATTTCTTAATTTATTTCCAGATTAAAAGCATTTACCAGTAAATTCAAATTTCAGGGGAACTTAGCCCCCCTCCCCTCCAACAATACAAAATCTTAAAATATAATGAGTATATTCGATAGAAAACACTAAGTATGCTTTTTTCTACTATGTAAATAAATCTGTCCTCCACAGCTATGTTTACAAGTTTTAATTGTTTTGAAAAACAGTTCTTTTTCGTTCAAAAATATCCTTTTTCCAATCATGCGTTTAAAACGAGCTGTCATTTTCCGGTTTGAATGAAAAGCTTCGGTGTCACAAAGAGAGTGACAGTTTTGGGGCTCAAATTTCACACGCTATTGCTACCATAAATTAATAGCATATGCTTAATGAATTAGCAACAAGGATGTTCCATGACAAAGAGAGAAAATCGTATTATAGTCTAATTAAAGGAAATATATTTTATTTTCAAATGTATTCCATGATTAAGAAGGTTTTACGATGTGAAAAAAAAGCTTTATAGTTTAGTTTTTTACGGAAATGGCATATTTTCGTTCCAAAGCTTGGCTTTTTCAGGGCTTGAGTTGCACGTGACTTGAGATGCACGAGGGTTCAGTTGCACGGGGGTTCGGTTACATACGGATTCAGTTACAGGGGCTTAGTTAAATGTGGTTGAGTTGCATAGTCTCGTTGGAACAAATTGGAATTCATACCTAAACAGTTCTATTAAGAGCTATTGCTATGGAAATGGCTTATTTTTGAATCGAAACTATACTTTTCTGACTGAAGATACACATTTGAATCAGAAAATGTGAAAATGTACACAATTGAAACAGAGAAGTGTGTTTTGACCGTATTTTCTATAATTGTGTCTGAAAAATAGGAGTTCACACTTAAAAAGTTCTATTAAGAGCTATTTTTATGGAAATGGTTCATTTTTGAATCAAAACTACGCTTTTCTGACTGAATATATACATTATAATCAGAGAAATGTGTTTTGATAGTATTTTCTATAGTCTCGATGGGAAAAAAATTGGAGTTCATACTTAAACAGTTCTATTGAGATCTATTGCTATGGAAATTGCTAATTTTTGAATCGAAACTACGCTTTTCTGACTGAAAATATACATTATAATAAGAGAAATGTGTTTTGATAGTATTTTCTATAGTCTCGTTGGAAAAAATTGGAGTTCATAATTGAACGGTTCTATCAAGAGCTATTGCTATGGAAATGGCTCATTTTTGAACAAAAACTACACTTTTCTGACTGAAGATATACATTATAATCAGAGATTTGTGTATTGATTGTATTTTCTATAGTCTCGCTGGAAAAAATTGGAGTTCATACTTAAGCAGTTCTATTAAGCGCTATTGCTACGGAAATGGCTTATTTAGTTCCAAAGCTGCGCTTTTTCATAACTAAAGATTCACATTTGACCCAGCGAAATATATTTTCTTGTTTTTACGGAAATGGCTTATTTTCGTTCCAAAGCTGGGCCTATTGCTATGGAAATGGCTCATTTTTGAATCGAAACTACGCTTTTCTGACTGAAGATACACATTTGAATCAGAAAAAATGAAAATGTAGACAACTGAAACAGAGAAGTGTGTTTTGACCGTATTTTCTATAATTTCGTCTGAAAAATAGGAGTTCACACTTAAAAGTTCTATTAAGAGCTATTTTATGGAAATGGTTCATTTTTGAACCAAAACTACGCTTTTCTGACTGAAGATATACATTATAATCAGAGAAATGTGTTTTGATCATATTTTCTTATAGTCTTTTTTGGAAAAATTGGAGTTCACACGTAAGAAGATCCATTAAGAGTGATTTTTTGTGAAAATGACTCATTTGGAACTCAAAACTATGCTTTTCTGACCTGAAAATACACAATTCGAGATCGAGGCAACATGTATCTTTGATCGTCTTTTCTGTAATTTTTGCTGCATAGAATGGATTTCACACTTAAAAAGTTTCATTAAGAGCTATTTTTATGAAATGACTCATTTTGATCCAAAACCACGCTTTTCTGACTGAAGATCCAAGAAATGGGTTTTTGATCAAATTTTCTATAATTTCGACTGAAAAAATAGGAGTTCAACCACTTAAAAAGTTCTATTAAGAGCTATGAATTGCTTTCGAAACCCCAAATGAAT